>NC_134356.1:298367107-298667107 GCF_048569485.1 Anomaloglossus baeobatrachus | reverse complement strand
CTAGAAATAACTTACTCTGAAATGCTTCCATGTTTCAGTAGAAACATACTTTTAAGATCCAATTGGGGACCATTGCTGGAAATGAGACTAGTTTGGCATTGATCCAGCACCACTGCACGTGATTGACAGGTCTTTCCCATTGTGAAAGACCTGTGAATCCCAAGACTGACAAAGTGTATTTTCTACTGAAGTAGGAGCATTTCTGTCTTGGTTGTCTCCCCATTTTTGGAGACTAGTGACAGCTTTCGGACTGCAGCCTCTCAACTTTATCAGGTTATCCACATTTCAATGTGGTTTTGTTTCCTTCAGTACCTAAACCGTTTATGTCCGTTTTGCTCCTGGCAGCTTCTCCAGCAGTCTCTAGATGAGTGTGTCAGCTGCAGTAGCTTTGTAGTCACTCCCTTCAGGTTTAAATAGAGGTGTTATCTCTCAGGTTCCTGTTCTGCAACAGTTGAGGAGACTGTATTAGACTGTATTAGGGCCTGGTTAGCAGCGTAGAGGCAGCAGCAGGTGAGTGCAGGAGGTGTCCATCTACCCCTCTCACTAGAGTTAGGGTCCACTGTTGTTGTGTCCTCGGTCTCCACCCACCTGTTGTACTGTTGTTTGTATTTTTGTCGTGTATCCAGACATCGGTTGGTCTGAATGCGTCCGCCACGTGGCAAAGTGTGACAATTTTGGAGAAAAATATACTTGGCTACAATTGTGTAGACAGGCTCTGATTCATGCTGGCCACGGTTTGGGCAGCACAAATCAGGTAAAAGGTTCCATTGAATGATAAGCCCACCAAGCAGCCAAAGCGAAGGACAGGAAAGTCTTGGGGACAAGCCTTGTAGGCATGAGGTCTACCAATAACATTGCACTCTTATTTAACACAGGAATAATGTTTCTTAGGTGATTCCACTGGGTCACGTATAGTCTTTTGTTCTGTTGTTCCATGCGATTGGATTCAACTTTGGTTATCATAATTAAATTTTGCATTGCAGTCCTAGTTGTTTTCCATGGAGAGCCAAAATACTATTAATCTATGTACTGTGTGCTCACAAGCATAATACCATTACAATTATCTCATAGTGGATCAAAGAAGGACTGTTCGGGGAATAGCTTGCCAATTTTAAAGTACAAAAATGCACTGTTTCTTATTAACATATGTTCAGCTTTAACGCTAAAACATATTTCCTTATAAATAAACTGATGATAGCAGCATACCTAAAAGAAATACAGCAAAGAAAGCCCAAAATATTGCCTGATGTTTGCAATATAAAGAACATTTTTTTCCTCCGGGTGCCTGACTTCTTTTATTGCATACACAGTCAGCTCCTGCCTTTGTCTATATTATATTAAAAGCCAAAGAACACTACACACAGCAAAGCTCTAATTATAACTTACTTTAAAACAGGGATATGGGTGGATATAGGCTTTAACCTGAAATACCAAACTGGAGAAGATCATTTGATTTATCTTTTTATTTCAGACACTTTCCAAAATGGTATATGTAGATACAACTGCTTGGGAATCCTAAGCTATAGACTATTCTCCTTCTGGGTTCCCTGCATTTGCCTGTCATTTAAAGGTGAATGTCTGGACAAATGATTACACTGTGTTATGCTCAGTGCAGGGCCCAAGAGGGTGGTGCTTGACCTTCAAAGAACGCCAAAGAGATAAATCATGTACGTCCAACTAGGCTTTGTACAAAGCATACATAGTGGATCCATGCTCCCTAGACTGATCTTTTTTGATAATTTATTCCATTAAATAATACAATTCTCCTTTATAAAGCAACTTTCTTACTTTAAATATATATATAAAAAAAACTTACTAAAAAGTTTGGGAATTATGTTTTTGTTTAAATTTACATTTTTATGTTGTTTTTTTTTAATTTTATCAGTATGTTAAGCAAGATAACAATTTATTGAGTATTTATTTATTGATATTTTACTCCCTTACTGTATTTTTTTGGATTATAAGACACAATTTTGCTCCCAAAAATTTGGGAAGAAAATGAGCGGTGCATCTTATAATGCGAATGTAGCTTACCTGGAGGTGGAGAATGGGTGCTGTACTGGCTGCAGGGTGCTGTGCTGGCTGCGGTGGGGACTATACTAGCTGCGGTGAGGGCTTTGCTGGCTGCGGACTGCTGACAGAGCATCTGTGACACTCGTCGCACCGCCGTGCTCCAGACAGCCATCACAGCCCCCTCCACAGCCAGCACAGCCCCCTCCACAGCCAGCACAGCCCTGTTTTTTCCACTTAAAGGATTTTTTCAGAACTGACATATTGATGCTTTATTCCTGAAATGCGTCATCAATATCAGACCGGTGGAAGTCTGACACTTGGCACCCCCACCAATTAGATATTATAAGCTCTGGAAGTGGTTGGATTTAAACTATGATAGGTGGCACAACATGGCCATGCTGGATTTCAGGTACTCTTGTGAATAGCTGCAGTAGCCAAGAAGAACCAATACATAGTGTACGAAGCTGTGCTGCTCCCAATATATACACTATTTACTTCTGTCACTGCCATTGCTGGAGCTGATAACAGTTGAACAGTGTAGATCTCAGCTGTTGGACACCACCATCTGATATTTATGACCTATCAAAGGAAAGATCATCAATATGTTGGTTGTGGACAACCCCCTTAACAAACACAGATTCATCTCTATCTAACTGCTTGGGGGTCCAAATGCTGTGACCACAAAGGGGTTTTCCCATGAACAAAATTAATTTTACTAAAAAAGATCTTAGAATAATGATTTCCACAATTGGATGCGTTTACAAAAAAATTGCTCCTGTACTGAGATAATCTTATATATGTGCCCCTGCTATGTGCTGTGTAATGGCCGTGTCTGACCGTACAGGGACACGGTTTGAATATACCACATCTCATGGGCCAGGGAGGAAGTAAAAAAGTATACAAACATAACAGCACCAAATTGCAAGTTATTCTTTCTTTGAGGTAAAACATATTTTAAAGCTAGGTAGGGAAATGTTTTACCTCACAATAAGAATCATCTTTGATTCGGTGCTGTATTGACTTTATAAGCTCTTTTGTGTCTTCCCCTGCTGAGGAGATGTGGTATGATCAGACCATGTCCCTGTATGATCAGACCATTACACAGTACATAGCAGGGACACATATATAAGATTATCTCAGCAAAGAGACTTTTTTTTAAACATATCTAGTTGTGGAAATTATTATTCAAAGATCTATTGATTACAATTAACAGTAAAGTTAACTTTGTTAGTGGGAAAACCTCTTTAAGCAATCCGAAGACTACAATAGCGCTAGTGCTGGGAAAACACCATGCAACTTTGTAAGCTTCATTGAGCATCTTCCAAGTGGCCGAATGAGTATCCCATAATTGTTATTTTAAGACCAAAATCTTTGATGAGACAACCCCTTTAATTTATATATTTAATTCAATCTCCAGCACAAATCTTGATTTGAATTGGGCTGATATTAGCTTGAAACATAAAACTCAGAATATAATACATTCTAAAGGGACTTTCTGAAATGCGTTGTAACATTTAAAACTAAAACTACCAGTACTTAAGGCTTTTATCTCAGGATCATAGCAACAGCAAAGATGTAACATTTGTATTTCATGGTTTCTAAAACTTTAAAGGAAGAGTTTTTATGAAAAATCTGGCAAAAAACTTTATATTCAGTGGAGACACAGAACAAGTTGTACCATTGGGGATGTTCATAAATAGTGTTTAGTCATATTAGATACAAAACTAAAGCAATAAACCAGATAAACAGTGCAATAGCCATAATTAAAATGCTAATGTGCATCATACAAACCCTGTAAAGGGAAATTAGAGTTTATTCCCTAGGCTAATAGGGGGAGATTGGATATAATTAGCTTAGCTATATAGCCAAATATATAGAGGGATCTTTATTAAGTTATTTTTAATAACTTAATAGATGTTGTTTGTTCAGAACCTTCTGGGTTTAACTTGACATTTCTAGATTTTTACAAATAGTAATTTAGGTCAATATGAATGATATAACTCAGTTTGCATTATCACTTAGGTTGCATTGTGTTTTCCTTGTGAATAATCAGATCTGCAGTAGTAGCCCAGTGACTCGACGAAGATTAAGATATCACATGCACCTAAATTTGCGATGTTTCTATGCAAAAATAGTTATTTGTCCTCTTTTCTTCAACATCTGTGATCGTATAGTATTTTTTTTTTTAAATTTGGTTAATTTGAATATTCTCTGTTACTAATCAATTATAAGGTAATCCTGTTTTAACAGTGCAGAAGATAGACTATCAACCTGTAATTAGTAAGGATCCAATATTAGGGCTCCATAAGCACCCACACTCTCCAGAACAAAGGGGTGTGCTGTTCACAGGAGCAACATGGCCACTTGAGCAGTATTCAACAATGCCACTCTTTGGTCTGGGTTTATTTAGGGCGGCACGGTGGCTCAGTGGTTAGCACTGCAGTCTTGCAGCGCTGGGGTCCTGGGTTCAAATCCCACCAAGGACACTATCTGCAAGGAGTTTGTATGTTCTCCCCGTGTTTGCGTGGGTTTCCTCCGGGTTCTCCGGTTTCCTCCCACACTCCAAAGACATACAGATAGGGACTCTAGATTGTGAGCCCCAATGGGGACAGTGTTGCCAATGTATGTAAAGTGCTGTGGAATTAATAGCGCTATATAAATGAATAAAATTATTAAATTAATTATTATTATTTAATAATGAGGTTCTAGATAAGCTCAATCTCTGACCAAGGATAGGTCAATAATGTTAAATTCTGGAAAAGCTAATTTAATTATTTAGGAACAAGTTTTCTTGTGTGGCTTGGTATAAAAGATCATTTGGAGATTAAAAATAATTCCAAGAATGAATTAAGAAATTAGTTTTGTTAGACATATCTCATTTATTTTAGAGTAGTTGTCCCTGCTGATATAGATGGCTGCTGAGCTCATTGGTTGGGTGGAGCACTGTAGACATCATGTCGAAAACACAGGAGGTGAGTAAAAGCTTGGTTTGTTTTTCTTTTTCTCTTGCCTCCTTGACCTTTTATAGCGATAATCTTTAAAATAGGATAACACATTTAATATTATCACACTTATAATCACGGTTGGAGAACCACAACAAGTAAAGGGCCCGTTACACGCTACGATATATCTAACGATATGTCATCGGGGTCACTTCGTTAGTGACGCACATCTGGCATCGTTTGACATATCGTAGCGTGTGACAGCTAAGAGCAACTGTTAACGAGCAAAAATACTCACCTTATCGTTGCTCGTTGACACGTCTCTCATTTTAAAAAAATGGATCGTCCATCTGTGCGCCGGTTGTTCATTATTCCCGAGGCAGCACACATCGCTCCGTGTGACACCCCAGGAATGATGAACTGAAACTTACCTGCATCCCACCGGCAATGCGGAAGGAAGGAGGTGGGCGGGATGTTATGTCCCGCTCATCTCCGCCCCTCCGCTTATATTGGCCGGCCGCTGTGTGACGTCGCTGTGATGCCGAACGTCCCTCCCCCTTCAGGAAGAGGATGTTTGCCGCCTACAGCGAGGTCGTTCGGGAGGTAAGTACGTGTGACGGGGATTACCGACTTTGTGCGCCACGGGCAACAAATTGCCCGTAACACACAAATGATGGGGGCGGGTGTAATCGCACGATAAATCGCTGCGTGTAAAGCAGCCTTTAGTTGTACTGATTAAGAAATCGCACTATAATATTAAAGTTGTATAGTAGAGCTGGAAAAACAAAAGAGCACAATAGGATCTTAACTATGTAGTGACGTAAAAAAGTACCAATTCACTCACTAGGACTGGTGTTGAGGGCACAACTACTGTATAGGCATCAATGACAATGGGTACAGTGAGTCAACAGTAGATGTAATGAATGAAGAGAGAGTGGATGTGAATCAAGGTTCAAGCAGTGCAAGAAGGCTCAGAAGACGTAGTGCAGAAGACATGCGGTATATCGGAGTCTAAGCATTTCAAAACCCATGGGTGTCTTCATCAGAACAAACCACAATGTTCCCCACCTGCAGAGCCACACAATATATAGCAATATATCGAATTATATATTTACTGTGCAGCTCTAGGTGGACAACGTTATAGTGTGTCCTGGTAAAGAAATCGGTGGATGTCAAAAAGCATAGACTCCAATTAACCGCATATTTTCTGCACTATGTCTTCTGATACAAGTAAAGTGTAGCTTTGTACCATGTTAGCCAGTAGATAGAATAAAATGTTTAAAAGAACTGCGAGTCCTCAGTGGTTGATACCTTTAATGGCTAACTGAAAAGATAGTAATAAATAGCAAGCTTTCGATGATGAACAGACCTGAGTAGTCTCAAAAGCTTGCTATTATTACCACCTTTTAGTTAGCCATTAAAGGTATCAACCACTGAGGACTCGCAGTTCTTTTAATCATTTTTTTTCTATGTCTTCTGAAGATTCTTGCAATGCTGGCAGCGTGGATCAAATTCACTCTCCTTTCATTCACTGTAATATTAATATATTAATAACCCTAGCACATTTCTTACCTGGGCGTAGATATAAGACATATAGTCCAAGAAAAATCAAGACTGGTATGAACAATGCCAGTCTTGATTAAGGGGCATTTAAAAGGCACACAATCCTGATTCATTAAGAGTCGCGTGCCTCTTAACTAATGAGGCATATCTTACACATTGCGTTTGCCTCCATATACTTCTCCACAAATCCTGTCAGGGACTGGAGTAAACATAAGGTACACCAGAGCTCATCATGCATTAAAGAGCTTTGGCATCATGCCCCTGCTCATCTCTGTCCCATCCCAGCTCCGCACATTTTGGAGAAGCTGGATAAAAATACCAAAAATGTCAAAATGTTTGTGCAATCTTGAGCTGCGGAAACAATTTTGAGACTTATAAAACATATTTTACACCAGATTTCTGAGAAAAACACTGATGAACCTGGGTGATAATGTGTGTCTATTTAGCTAATCGGCTGTTCTATGGTTTCCCAGAATTGTAGGAAGAACTTGTTTATTACAAGAATTTCACTAATTTTTGATTTTTAATTATCTGAATTTGAGTATGCCTGTCACATTATAACATAAAAGCCAGTACCAAGCTCTTTTGGTGCCTTCACAATCTAAAACACATTTTGTAGTCATACAAAATGCAGCCATGAACAATGGATAATGTAGAACTTAACTTCAAGTGAACAGCTATAAGGAAAGCTACAAATACAATTGTTCTCTGCTGTCCATTTCTAGGGAGATAAGCTACAGTACCATTAGTTGTAAACTAGTGATGAGCGAGCATGCTTGTAACTACTCGGTACTCGCACGAGTATCACTGTACTCGGGCTGCTCGGCGGGTACCGAGTAATTTTGCAATACTCGTGCTTTACTCGTGGTCTTCATCCCTGCATGTTGGCGCTCTTTTGAGAGCCAGCCCTCATGCAGGGATTGGCTGGCAGACCACTGCAATGCCACAGCCCTGTTAGTTGTGGAATTGCAGTGATTGGCCGGCCTGCACAGCGTGACCGAGCCTTTATACCGGCCGGCGCGCTGTGCTCTGTACACAGCCATCTCATATTCCCTGCTTTCCACGCCCACAGGCGCCTATGATTGGTTGCAGTGAGACACGCCCCCACGCTGAGTGACAGGTGTCACACTGCACCCAATCACAGCAGCCGGTGGGCGTGTCTATACTGTGCAGTAAAATAAATAAATAAATAATTAAAAAAACGGCGTGCGGTTCCCCCCAATTTTAATACCAGCCAGATAAAGCCATACAGCTGAAGGCTGGTATTCTCAGGATGGGGAGCCCCACGTTATGGGGAGCCCCCCACCCTAACAATATCAGTCAGCAGCTGGCCAGAATTGCCGCATACATTATATGCGACAATTCTGGGGCTGTACCCGGCTCTTCCCGATTTACCCTGGTGCGTTGGCAAATCGGGGTAATAAGGAGTTATTGGAAGCCCATAGCTGCCAATAAGTCCTAGATTAATCATGTCATGCGTCTATGAGACACCCTCCATGATTAATCTGTAAGTTACAGTAAATAAACACACACACCAGAAAAAATCCTTTATTAGAAATAAAAAACACACACATATACCCTGGTTCACCACTTTAATCAGCCCGAAAAAGCCCTCCTTGTCCGGCGTAATCCAGGATGATCCAGCGTCGCATCCAGCGCTGCTGCATGGAGGTGACCGGAGCTGCAGCAGACACCGCCGCTCCGGTCACCTCCACACAGCAAATGAACACAGCCGCGCGATCAGCTGCTGTCACTGAGGTTACCCGCTGTCACCGCTGCATCCACCGGTGGCCGCGGGTAACCTCAGTGACAGCAGCTGATCGCGCGGCTGTGTTCATTTGCTGTGTGGAGGTGACCGGAGCGGCTGTGTGTGCTGCGGCTCCGGTCACCTCCATGCAGCAGCGCTGGATGCGACGCTGGATCATCCTGGATTACGCCGGACATGGAGGGCTTTTTCGGGCTGATTAAAGTGGTGAACCAGGGTATATGTGTGTGTTTTTATTTCTAATAAAGGATTTTTTCTGGTGTGTGTGTGTTTATTTACTGTAACTTACAGATTAATCATGGAGGGTGTCTCATAGACGCCTGACATGATTAATCTAGGACTTATTGGCAGCTATGGGCTGCCAATAACTCCTTATTACCCCGATTTGCCAACGCACCAGGGCAAATCGGGAAGAGCCGGGTACAGTCCCAGAACTGTCGCATATAATGTATGCGGCAATTCTGGGCGGCTGCTGACTGATATTGTTAGGCTGGGGGGCTCCCCATAACGTGGAGCTCCCCATCCTGAGAATACCAGCCTTCAGCCGTATGGCTTTATCTGGCTGGCATTAAAATGGGGGGGACCGCACGCCGTTTTTTTTTAATTATTTATTAATTTATTTTACTGCACAGTATAGACACGCCCACTGGCTGCTGTGATTGGGTGCAGTGTGACACCTGTCACTCAGCGTGGGGGCGTGTCTCACTGCAACCAATCATAGGCACCGGTGGGCGGGGAAAGCAGGGAATAGGAGATTGTTTAATGAGCGGCCGGCTTTTTCAAAATAGTAAAAGCCGCCGGTCACCTCCACGCAGCTAATGAAGGGAATAGCGCGATCAGCTGCTGTCAGTCAGGTAACTCCCGGCCACCGCTGGATCCAGCGGTGCCGCGATTAACCTCAGTGACAGCAGCTGATCGCTCTACTCACCTCAGTTGGTGCATGGAGCTGACTGGAGCGGCGGTGAGTAGCGCGATCAGCTGAGCTGTCACTGAGGTTACCCGCGGCCACCGCTGCATCCACCGCTGGATCCAGGTAACCTCAGTGACAGCTCAGCTGATCGCTATACTCATCTCATTAGCTGCGTGGAGGTGACCGGAGCGGCGGTGTCTTCTGCAGCTCCTGTCACTTCCATGCAGCAGAGCTGGACGCGACGCTGGAGGACTGTGGAGTACGCCGGACATGGAGGGTTTGTCGGGGTTAATAAATTGGTAATGAGGGACTTTGTTAGTGTTTTTTATTTCTAATAAAGGATTTTTCGGGTGTGTGTGTTTTTTAACTGTAATTTACAGATTAATCATGGAAGGAATCTCGGGGAGACGCCTGACATGATTAATCTAGGATTTAGTGGCAGCTATGGGCTGCCATTAACTCCTTATTACCCCGATTTGCCAACGCACCAGGGTAAATCGGGAAGAGCCGGGTACAGCCCCAGAACTGTCCCATCTAATGTATGCGGCAATTCTGGGCGGCTGCTGACTGATATTGTTAGGGTGGGGGGCTCCCCATAACGTGGAGCTCCCCATCCTGAGAATACCAGCCTTCAGCCGTATGGCTTTATCTGGCTGGTATTAAAATTGGGGGGACCGCACGCCGTTTTTTTTAATTATTTAATTATTTATTTCACTGCACAGTATACACACACCGGCTGCTGTGATTGGTTGCAGTGAGACAGCTGTCACTCAGTGTGGGAGCGTGTCTCACTGCAACCAATCATAGGCGCCGAAAAGCAGGACAGCAGGGAATAGGAGATTGATTAATGAGCGGCCGGCTTTTTCAAAAGAGGAAAAGCCACCGGAGTTTGAACAGCTGTGCAGCGCCGCGGCAGTGATCGGGGAACGGTAAGTAAGAGAGAGGGGGGGGAACTGACCGACAGACTGTGAGAGGGGGACAGACAAGACAGAGAGAGACAGACCGACGGACTGAGGGAGATAGAATAAAAAAAAAAAAATGACCGACATCGCTAGTAAAAAGCACAAAACGTGCGTTTTGGACATCGGAGTGCCACACAAGGTTTTCATGTAAAATCTTTCATGTATTAATCTCAAAAAGTAACATACACCAGCTCTATCTCACTATTGGGTATGTGCCCTTAACATTTCCGCCATGAAAATTCATTTTGGTGTCATTTTGGAAGGTTTTCTGGTGAGTCCGTAAAAATGGCGTAAAACTCGGACAAAATTGTTCACATCTGTGACTTTTGAGTGATAAATGCTTCAAGGGGTCTTCCCCATGCTGATGCCATGTCATTTGAGCACTCTTCTGAGACTTTTGTGACATTTTTAGGGTTTCTCCATGCTGCCGGGGGGTCATTTCACAAAAATACTCGGGTCTCCCATAGGATAACATTGGGCTCGGTGCTCGGGCCGAGTACACGAGTATCTTGGGAGGCTCGGCCCGAGCTTCGAGCACCCGAGCTTTTTAGTACTCGCTCATCACTATTGTAAACGTCTTTATTATGTTGCGTGCCATAGACAAATGAACATCAAGTACTACTGAGCAACTATTATTGTGGTGGAGCATTTTATAATTAATTTTTGCATTTTTTTTAAACTTTCCTTATTCAGCAGAAACTTTTCCTTAACCTATGTTAATCAGAATCAAAAAAACACATGATGATCTTACTTCAAGAGACCCCATCCATGATTAAGTCAAAATTTTCAGTTTTACATGTGGTACACGTTGTTGCCCTGTATATATTGTTGAAAACTAGAAATTGTAACTTAACTACTGTTATACAGAATAAATAGTGATACCTAGTGAAAGCAACACTCCAAAAATGAATGTAAAGGAGGTTAGTCAGCCGAAAATCAATACGGAGATACTTGATATTTCAGCCCCTTCCTGGAGCTACTTTCAGCCATTAGCAGTTTTGGAAAATGGCTCTAGTGAGTGTTAAAGCCTGCTTTACACCTTTCAACTAAGCATACGATATCGTATGCGATGTGACACGCCCCCATCGTATGTGCGGCACGTTCAATTTGTTGACCGTGTCGCACAATCGATTCAAAGCTGTCACACGTACTTGCCCTTCCATATGACCTCGATGTGGGCGGCGAACATCCACTTCCTGGAGTGGGAGGGACATTCGGCATCACAGCGACGTCACTCAGCAGCCGGCCAATAGAAGCGGAGGGGCGGAGATGAGCGGGAGGTAAACATCCTGCCCACCTCCTTCCTTCCGCATTGCCGGCGGGAGCCGCAGGACACAGGTAAGATCTGTTCATTGTTCCCGGGGTGTCACACACTGCGATGTGTGCTGCCTCGGGAACATTGAACAACCCGACGTGCAATTTTTAGGAAATGAACGACGTGTATGCGATGAACGGTTTTACGTTCAATCGCAGTCGCACATAGCTGTCACACGCTACAACACCACTAACGATGCCGGATGTGCATCACTTATGACGTGACCCCGCCGACACATCGTTAGATATGTTGTAGCGTGTAAAGAACATCGTATATCTCTGTATTGATTTTTGGGTGAATAATCCACATTGACATTCATCTTTTTTTTGCACATAATGGGGTCCACCCATTTGGAGATTGCAACTTTTGCAGTGCTGCCTTCCTATTTGTTGAATATCACTACATAAAGACTGTTGTATGAGTCCCACAAGCTTATTAATAAGCAGGACACAGCCATACTAAATGTTCTGAGTTCTGGCAAAGCCGTCAGAGCAATTCTAATATAATCAAACCATAAGTAGATGTTAAATACAGCAGCAGTGCATGCCATGCTTGAGTTCATCTAGAACGTGCCACTACTAAATGTAAGAAACTATTAATAGTGTTATCATTTACTGGGAATGATAAAACATAAATAAATGTTAGTGAATTTTTAGGATAAGAAACAAATGAAAATCAAGTTGACAAAAACATTGTTTTTGGCAATACAGAAGAAAAAGTCCACAGTATTCCTAATAAACAGAATTCATATGAAATGAAGCTGCCACCCACTGTGTACATTATGCATGTGAGTGTTAACAGTTTTCTAGTCAAGCTGTGAAGCGGAATGCCACCTGACACATTCATCAACTAAAAATGATTCTTTCATTATGATAATTGCACTGCAACAAGAAAAATATGCTTTGCTTACAATGCCAAAATATGTTTCTAATCCAAGAAAAAGAGATTTTTTAAACTTGAGAATCCTTAACTCAACATGTGAAAGTATGATAAAAAAAAGTCATCTATAGACTTTAATAAGCTCATTGCCTTATTCAAAATGATGGTATGCTTTATATTGGGTGCCCATGAGCTGCCATGGAAGTTGGGGGACTACTAAATTAACCGGTTGCCACCTTCCTGTAACAATTTCAAGGGTGCCAACACTTTCGGCCATGACTATGGTAGATTCCGTAGATTGCTGAAAGTCTTATATGAACATTAAAGAATTATTTGTAAAGTGAGGGGCAAGCTGTGTAGAGGTGAAATCAAAGTATTATGTCTGATTTCTCCCTATACATTACAGGTAGCTGATTTTTTTATACTACATCCCTTATGCCCCTGAATGTAGCACCAAATTTAGTTTATACTTTATTAAGACAGGCCATGAAGGGTTGATATCTTAGTCTTGTGATGCTGTTATGAACAATCCACTGGAGGCATGTCCATTACTGTGATATTGGGGACTTGTGGATAACCAATGATGTCCCAGCACTACCATACTCAAGTAAAAGCTGAGGAACTTGTAGACTGACACAGAGGATTAACAGAGACAACTTCTAACAGTCAGTAGCTTGGACAATACTTTTTAGACTGCTAAAAAAATTGAAGCAAAATGTGACTAATGATTGATAGAGCACTGGTGAAACGTCGTGCTGGTTCTTTTCAAGAAAGGTGAGATATGTTTCTCTATGTATCTGCACTTAACTCTGTCAATAATAGAGGAAAAAGAAAATAGAACTGTTCAGCTTCCTTCCACAGATAGGAACAAAGTGTTAAAGAGGGGGCATGAAGAGTAGTCTGTGTGAAGGGTAGAGCAATCTGTGTTAGGGAGCAGTCTGTGTAAAGTGTGAGCAGTTAGTGAAGAAGCTGAAGCAGTCTGTGTGGAGGGGGCATCACTAGAGAGGAGGGCAGTCTGTGGAGGTGGGAAAAGTCTATGTGATGGTAGTAGCAGTCTGTGGGGAGGGGGCATCATTGGAGAGGAGGGCAGTCAGTGGAGGTAGGAAAAGTCTATGTGATGGTAGTAGCAGTCTGTGGGGAGGGGGCATCATTAGAGAGAAGGGCAGTCGGTGGAGGTAGGAAAAGTCTATGTAATGGCAGCAGCAGTCTGTGTGGAGGGGGCATCATTAAAAAGGAGGGCAGTCTGTGGAGGTGGGAAAAGTCTATGTGATGGTAGTAGCAGTCTGTGTGGAGGGTGCAATATAAGAGAGGAGAGCAGTCTGTGGAGGTGGGAAAAGTCAATATGATGGTAGTAGCAGTCTGTGTGGAGGGAGCATTATTAGAGAGGAGGGCAGTACGTGGATGCGGGAAAAGTCTATGGGATGATAGTAGCAGTCTGTGTGGAGGGGCATCATTAGAGAGGAGGGCAGTCTGAGGAGATTGGAATAGTCTATGTGATGGTAGTAGCAGTCTGTGTGGATGGTGCATTATTAGAGAGGAGAGCAGTCTGTGAAGGTGGGAATAGTCTATGTTATGGTAGTAGCAGTCTGTGTGGAGGGTGCATTATTAGAGAGGAGAGCAGTCTGTGGAGGTGGGAAAAGTCTATGTGATGGTAGTAGCAGTCTGTGTGGAAGGGGCATCATTAAAGAGGAGGGCAGTCTGTGGAGGTGGGAAAAGTCTTTGTGATGGTAGTAGCAGTGTGTGTGAAGGGGGCATCATTAAAGAGGAGGGCAGTCTGTGGATATGGGAAAGGTCTATGTGATGGTAGGAGCAGTCTGTGTGGAGGGTGCAATATTAGAGAGGAGAGCAGTCTGTGGAGGTGGGAAAAGTCAATATGATGGTAGTAGCAGTCTGTGTGGAGGGAGCATTATTAGAGAGGAGGGCAGTACGTGGATGCGGGAAAAGTCTATGTGATGATAGTAGCAGTCTGTGTGGAGGGGCATCATTAGAGAGGAGGGCAGTCTGAGGAGATGGGAATAGTCTATGTGATGGTAGTAGCAGTCTGTATGGAGGGTGCATTATTAGAGAGGAGAGCAGTCTGTGGAGGTGGGAAAAGTCTATGTGATGGTAGTAGCAGTCTGTGTGGAGGGGGCATCATTAGAGAGGAGGGCAGTCTGTGGAGGTGGGAAACGTCTATGTGATGGTAGTAGCAGTGTGTGTGAAGGGGGCATCATTAAAGAGGAGGGCAGTCTGTGGATATGGGAAAGGTCTATGTGATGGTAGTAGCAGTCTGTGTGAAGGGTGCAATATTAGAGAGGAGAGCAGTCTGTGGAGGTGGGAAAAGTCAATATGATGGTAGTAGCAGTCTGTGTGGAGAGAGCATTATTAGAGAGGAGGGCAGTACGTCGATGCGGGAAAAGTCTATGTGATGATAATAGCAGTCTGTGTGGAGGGGCATCATTAGAGAGGAGGGCAGTCTGAGGAGATGGGAATAGTCTATGTGATGGTAGTAGCAGTCTGTGTGGAGGGTGCATTATTAGAGAGGAGAGCAGTCTGTGGAGGTGGGAAAAGTCTATGTGATGGTAGTAGCAGTCTGTGTAGAGGGAGCATCATTAAAGAGGAGGGCAGTCTGTGGAGGTGGGAAAAGTCTTTGTGATGGTAGTAGCAGTCTGTGTGAAGGGGGCATCATTAAAGAGGAGGGCAGTCTGTGGATATGGGAAAAGTCTATGTGATGGTGGTAGCAGTCTGTGTGGAGGGTGCAATATTAGAGAGGAGAGCAGTCTGTGGAGGTGGGAAAAGTCAATATGATGGTAGTAGCAGTCTGTGTGGAGGGATCATTATTAGAGCGGAGGGCAGTACGTGGATGCGGGAAAAGTCTATGTGATGATAGTAGCAGTCTGTGTGAAGGGGGCATCTATGTGATGATAGTATCAGTCTGTGTGGAGGGGGCAGCATTAAAGGAGGGCAGTCTGAGGAGATGGGAATAGTCTATGTGATAGTAGTAGCAGTCTGTGTGGAGGGGCATCATTAGAGAGGAGGGCAGTCTGAGGAGATGGGGAAAGTCTATGTAATGGTAGTAGCAGTCTGTGTGGAGGGGCATCATTAGAGAGGAGGGCAGTCTGGGGAGGTGGGAAAAGTCTATGTGATGGTAGTAGCAGTCTGTGTGGAGGGGGCATCATTAGAGAGGAGGGCAGTCTGTGGAGGTGGGAAACGTCTATGTGATGTAGTAGCAGTCTGTGTGGAGGGGGCACCATTAGAGAGGAGGGCAGTTGGTGGAGGTAGGAAAAGTCTATGTGATGGTAGCAGCAGTCTGTGTGAAGGGGGCATCATTAAAGAGGAGGGCAGTCTGTGGATATGGGAAAAGTCTATGTGATGGTAGTAGCAGTCTGTGTGGAGGGTGCAATATTAGAGAGGAGAGCAGTCTGTGGAGGTGGGAAAAGTCAATATGATGGTAGTAGCAGTCTGTGTGGAGGGAGCATTATTAGAGAGGAGGGCAGTTCGTGGATGCTGGAAAAGTATATGTGATGATAGTAGCAGTCTGTGTGGAGGGGCATCATTAGAGAGGAGGGCAGTCTGAGGAGATGGGAATAGTCTATGTGATGGTAGTAGCAGTCTGTATGGAGGGTGCATTATTAGAGAGGAGAGCAGTCTGTGGAGGTGGGAAAAGTCTATGTGATGGTAGTAGCAGTCTGTGTGGAGGGGGCATCATTAGAGAGGAGGGCAGTCTGTGGAGGTGGGAAACGTCTATGTGATGGTAGTAGCAGTGTGTGTGAAGGGGGCATCATTAAAGAGGAGGGCAGTCTGTGGATATGGGAAAGGTCTATGTGATGGTAGTAGCAGTCTGTGTGAAGGGTGCAATATTAGAGAGGAGAGCAGTCTGTGGAGGTGGGAAAAGTCAATATGATGGTAGTAGCAGTCTGTGTGGAGAGAGCATTATTAGAGAGGAGGGCAGTACGTCGATGCGGGAAAAGTCTATGTGATGATAATAGCAGTCTGTGTGGAGGGGCATCATTAGAGAGGAGGGCAGTCTGAGGAGATGGGAATAGTCTATGTGATGGTAGTAGCAGTCTGTGTGGAGGGTGCATTATTAGAGAGGAGAGCAGTCTGTGGAGGTGGGAAAAGTCTATGTGATGGTAGTAGCAGTCTGTGTAGAGGGAGCATCATTAAAGAGGAGGGCAGTCTGTGGAGGTGGGAAAAGTCTTTGTGATGGTAGTAGCAGTCTGTGTGAAGGGGGCATCATTAAAGAGGAGGGCAGTCTGTGGATATGGGAAAAGTCTATGTGATGGTGGTAGCAGTCTGTGTGGAGGGTGCAATATTAGAGAGGAGAGCAGTCTGTGGAGGTGGGAAAAGTCAATATGATGGTAGTAGCAGTCTGTGTGGAGGGATCATTATTAGAGCGGAGGGCAGTACGTGGATGCGGGAAAAGTCTATGTGATGATAGTAGCAGTCTGTGTGAAGGGGGCATCTATGTGATGATAGTATCAGTCTGTGTGGAGGGGGCAGCATTAAAGGAGGGCAGTCTGAGGAGATGGGAATAGTCTATGTGATAGTAGTAGCAGTCTGTGTGGAGGGGCATCATTAGAGAGGAGGGCAGTCTGAGGAGATGGGGAAAGTCTATGTAATGGTAGTAGCAGTCTGTGTGGAGGGGCATCATTAGAGAGGAGGGCAGTCTGGGGAGGTGGGAAAAGTCTATGTGATGGTAGTAGCAGTCTGTGTGGAGGGGGCATCATTAGAGAGGAGGGCAGTCTGTGGAGGTGGGAAACGTCTATGTGATGTAGTAGCAGTCTGTGTGGAGGGGGCACCATTAGAGAGGAGGGCAGTTGGTGGAGGTAGGAAAAGTCTATGTGATGGTAGCAGCAGTCTGTGTGAAGGGGGCATCATTAAAGAGGAGGGCAGTCTGTGGATATGGGAAAAGTCTATGTGATGGTAGTAGCAGTCTGTGTGGAGGGTGCAATATTAGAGAGGAGAGCAGTCTGTGGAGGTGGGAAAAGTCAATATGATGGTAGTAGCAGTCTGTGTGGAGGGAGCATTATTAGAGAGGAGGGCAGTTCGTGGATGCTGGAAAAGTATATGTGATGATAGTAGCAGTCTGTGTGGAGGGGCATCATTAGAGAGGAGGGCAGTCTGAGGAGATGGGAATAGACTATGTGATGGTAGTAGCAGTCTGTGTGGAGGGTGCATTATTAGAGAGGAGAGCAGTCTGTGGAGGTGGGAAAAGTCTATGTGATGGTAGTAGCAGTCTGTGTGGAGGGAGCATCATTAAAGAGGAGGGCAGTCTGTGGAGGTGGGAAAAGTCTTTGTGATGGTAGTAGCAGTGTGTGTGAAGGGGGCATCATTAATGAGGAGGGCAGTTGGTGGAGGTAGGAAAAGTCTATGTGATGGTAGCAGCAGTCTGTGTGAAGGGGGCATCATTAAAGAGGAGGGCAGTCTGTGGATATGGGAAAAGTCTATGTGATGGTAGTAGCAGTCTGTGTGGAGGGTGCAATATTAGAGAGGAGAGCAGTCTGTGGAGGTGGGAAAAGTCAATATGATGGTAGTAGCAGTCTGTGTGGAGGGAGCATTATTAGAGAGGAGGGCAGTTCGTGGATGCTGGAAAAGTATATGTGATGATAGTAGCAGTCTGTGTGGAGGGGCATCATTAGAGAGGAGGGCAGTCTGAGGAGATGGGAATAGACTATGTGATGGTAGTAGCAGTCTGTGTGGAGGGTGCATTATTAGAGAGGAGAGCAGTCTGTGGAGGTGGGAAAAGTCTATGTGATGGTAGTAGCAGTCTGTGTGGAGGGAGCATCATTAAAGAGGAGGGCAGTCTGTGGAGGTGGGAAAAGTCTTTGTGATGGTAGTAGCAGTGTGTGTGAAGGGGGCATCATTAATGAGGAGGGCAGTCTGTGGATATGGGAAAAGTCTATGTGATGGTAGTAGCAGTCTGTGTGGAGGGTGCATTATTAGAGAGGAGAGCAGTCTGTGGAGGTGGGAAAAGTCAATATGATGGTAGTAGCAGTCTGTGTGGAGGGATCATTATTAGAGAGGAGGGCAGTACGTGGATGCGGGAAAAGTCTATGGGATGATAGTTGCAGTCTGTGTGAAGGGGGCATCTATGTGATGATAGTATCAGTCTGTGTTGAGGGGGCAGCATTAGAGGAGGGCAGTCTGAGGAGATGGGAATAGTCTATGTAATGGTAGTAGCAGTCTGTGTGGAGGGGCATCATTAGAGAGGAGGGCAGTCTGAGGAGATGGGAATAGTCTATGTAATGGTAGTAGCAGTCTGTGTGGAGGGGCATCATTAGAGAGGAAGGCAGTCTGGGGAGGTGGGAAAAGTCTATGTGATGGTAGTAGCAGTCTGTGTGGAGGGGGCACCATTAGAGAGGAGGGCAGTCGGTGGAGGTAGGAAAAGTCTATGTGATGGTAGCAGCAGTCTGTGTGGAGGGGGCATCATTAAAGAGGAGGGCAGTCTGTGGAGGTGGGAAAAGTCTTTGTGATGGTAGTAGCAGTGTGTGTGAAGGGGGCATCATTAAAGAGGAGGGCAGTCTGTGGATATGGGAAAGGTCTATGTGATGGTAGTAGCAGTCTGTGTGGAGGGTGCAATATTAGAGAGGAGAGCAGTCTGTGGAGGTGGGAAAAGTCAATATGATGGTAGTAGCAGTCTGTGTGGAGGGATCATTATTAGAGAGGAGGGCAGTACGTGGATGCGGGAAAAGTCTATGTGATGATAGTAGCAGTCTGTGTGAAGGGGGCATCTATGTGATGATAGTATCAGTCTGTGTGGAGGGGGCAGCATTAAAGGAGGGCAGTCTGAGGAGATGGGAATAGTCTATGTCATAGTAGTAGCAGTCTGTGTGGAGGGGCATCATTAGAGAGGAGGGCAGTCTGAGGAGATGGGGAAAGTCTATGTAATGGTAGTAGCAGTCTGTGTGGAGGGGCATCATTAGAGAGGAGGGCAGTCTGGGGAGGTGGGAAAAGTCTATGTGATGGTAGTAGCAGTCTGTGTGGAGGGGGCATCATTAGAGAGGAGGGCAGTCTGTGGAGGTGGGAAACGTCTATGTGATGTAGTAGCAGTCTGTGTGGAGGGGGGACCATTAGAGAGGAGGGCAGTTGGTGGAGGTAGGAAAAGTCTTTGTGATGGTAGCAGCAGTCTGTGTGAAGGGGGCATCATTAAAGAGGAGGGCAGTCTGTGGATATGGGAAAAGTCTATGTGATGGTAGTAGCAGTCTGTGTGGAGGGTGCAATATTAGAGAGGAGAGCAGTCTGTGGAGGTGGGAAAAGTCAATATAATGGTAGTAGCAGTCTGTGTGGAGGGAGCATTATTAGAGAGGAGGGCAGTTCGTGGATGCTGGAAAAATATATGTGATGATAGTAGCAGTCTGTGTGGAGGGGCATCATTAGAGAGGAGGGCAGTCTGTGGATATGGGAAAAGTCTATGTGATGGTAGTAGCAGTCTGTGTGGAGGGTGCATTATTAGAGAGGAGAGCAGTCTGTGGAGGTGGGAAAATTCTATGTGATGGTAGTAGCAGTCTGTGTGGAGGGAGCATCATTAAAGAGGAGGGCAGTCTGTTGAGGTGGGAAACGTCTATGTGATGGTAGTAGCAGTGTGTGTGAAGGGGGCATCATTAATGAGGAGGGCAGTCTGTGGATATGGGAAAAGTCTATGTGATGGTAGTAGCAGTCTGTGTGGAGGGTGCATTATTAGAGAGGAGAGCAGTCTGTGGAGGTGGGAAAAGTCAATATGATGGTAGTAGCAGTCTGTGTGGAGGGATCATTATTAGAGAGGAGGGCAGTACGTGGATGCGGGAAAAGTCTATGTGATGATAGTAGCAGTCTGTGTGAAGGGGGCATCTATGTGATGATAGTATCAGTCTGTGTGGAGGGGGCAGCATTAGAGGAGGGCAGTCTGAGGAGATGGGAATAGTCTATGTGATAGTAGTAGCAGTCTGTGTGGAGGGGCATCATTAGAGAGGAGGGCAGTCTGGGGAGGTGGGAAAAGTCTATGTGATGGTAGTAGCAGTCTGTGTGGAGGGGGCATAATTAGAGAGGAGGGCAGTCTGTGGAGGTGGGAAACGTCTATGTAATGTAGTAGCAGTCTGTGCGGAGGGGGCACCATTAGAGAGGAGGGCAGTCGGTGGAGGTAGGAAAAGTCTATGTGATGGTAGCAGCAGTCTGTGTGGAGGGGGCATCATTAAAGAGGAGGGCAGTCTTTGGAGGTGGGAAAAGTCTTTGTGATGGTAGTAGCAGTCTGTGTGGAGGGAGCATTATTAGAGAGGAGGGCAGTCTGAGGAGATGGGAATAGTCTATGTGATGGTAGTAGCAGTCTGTGTGGAGGGAGCATTATTAGAGAGGAGGGCAGTACGTGGATGCGGGAAAAGTCTATGTGATGATAGTAGCAGTCTGTGTGGAGGGGCATCATTAGAGAGGAGGGCAGTCTGAGGAGATGGGAATAGTCTATGTGATGGTAGTAGCAGTCTGTGTGGAGGGTGCATTATTAGAGAGGAGAGCAGTGTGTGGAGGTGGGAAAAGTCTATGTGATGGTAGTAGCAGTCTGTGTAGAGGGAGCATCATTAAAGGGGAGGGCAGTCTGTGGAGGTGGGAAAAGTCTTTGTGATGGTAGTAGCAGTCTGTGTGGAGGGAGCATTATTAGAGAGGAGGGCAGTACGTGGATGCGGGAAAAGTCTATGTGATGATAGTAGCAGTCTGTGTGGAGGGGCATCATTAGAGAGGAGGGCAGTCTGAGGAGATGGAAATAGTCTATGTGATGGTAGTAGCAGTCTGTGTGGAGGGTGCATTATTAGAGAGGAGAGCAGTCTGTGGAGGTGGGAAAAGTCTATGTGATGGTAGTAGCAGTCTGTGTAGAGGGAGCATCATTAAAGAGGAGGGCAGTCTGTGGAGGTGGGAAAAGTCTTTGTGATGGTAGTAGCAGTCTGTGTGGAGGGTGCAATATTAGAGAGGAGAGCAGTCTGTGGAGGTGGGAAAAGTCAATATGATGGTAGTAGCAGTCTGTGTGGAGGGAGCATTATTAAAGAGGAGGGCAGTTCGTGGATGCGGGAAAAGTATATGTGATGATAGTAGCAGTCTGTGTGGAGGGGCATCATTAGAGAGGAGGGCAGTCTGAGGAGATGGGAATAGTCTATGTGATGGTAGTAGCAGTCTGTGTGGAGGGTGCATTATTAGAGAGGAGAGCAGTCTGTGGAGGTGGGAAAAGTCTATGTGATGGTAGTAGCAGTCTGTGTGGAGGGAGCATCATTAAAGAGGAGGGCAGTTTGTGGAGGTGGGAAAAGTCTTTGTGATGGTAGTAGCAGTCTGTGTGGAGGGAGCATCATTAAAGAGGAGGGCAGTCTGTGGAGGTGGGAAAAGTCTTTGTGATGGTAGTAGCAGTGTGTGTGAAGGGGGCATCATTAAAGAGGAGGGCAGTCTGTGGATATGGGAAAAGTCTATGTGATGGTAGTAGCAGTCTGTGTGGAGGGTGCATTATTAGAGAGGAGAGCAGTCTGTGGAGGTGGGAAAAGTCAATATGATGGTAGTAGCAGTCTGTGTGGAGGGAGCATTATTAGAGAGGAGGGCAGTACGTGGATGCGGGAAAAGTCTATGTGATGATAGTATCAGTTTGTGTGAAGGGGGCATCTATGTGATGATAGTTTCAGTCTGTGTGGAGGGGGCATCATTAGAGGAGGGCAGTCTGAGAAGATGGGAATAGTCTATGTGATGGTAGTAGCAGTCTGTGTGGAGGGGCATCATTAGAGAGGAGGGCAGTCTGGGGAGGTGGGAAAAGTCTATGTGATGGTAGTAGCAGTCTGTGTGGAGGGAGCATCATTAGCGAGGAGGGCAGTCTGTTGAGGTGGGAAAAGTCTATGTGATGGTACTGTAGTAGCAGTCTATGTGGAGCTGACAGTCTGTAAAAAGGAGCCATAAGTAGATGTCTTGTAGATGGGGTAGCTATTAGTAAAAGGAAGGTAGTCACCGCAATAATGCTAACTTGGCTTCTAGTCCTTCATTAATTAGTTACTTTAAAAACCCAGCCTTGAAGCTGAAAGGTACAGGCAGTCTTTGACCTGTAATATTTCAAAAATCCCTTAATCATGAATGTCACTCAATTGTCAAATGACTATCAAAAAGGCCCCTGTAGAATGGTGAGCGGCAATCCCCATAAAAAGGGATTAATGGTGACATAAAAAAACAATAAAATCATGTAAAAATATATATAATTTTTATTTCAAATTATTAAAAATCAATTTTAAATAAACTAAACTAGTGTATCCTTCCAAAATTAATAGGCAAAGATGTATGTGGGCAATCAAAAAATATAATGAACCATGTGAATGTGGCGTTCAAATACTGCACAATTACCTGCTGTGAGGGCTATAGATTTGTAGGCCTCCGTTCCCACTACACTACATACAGCATACATATACTGTATGTATATATATCTATATATATAATTGCCTTATTCTGTCTGTCTGTCTGTCTGTCTGTCTTGCTCCAAAATTGTGTCCTTACGGTGACACAAATCTGATTGGCCGCTGGGCTCGCCATGGCCCCACCCCCCCTGCACGGATTGGCCGCTCGCCCAGGCTGCGCCCCCACACGGATTGGCCGGCCGCTCGCCCAGGCTCCGCCCCCCCCACAGATTGGCCTCTCGCCCCGGCACCCTGCAGGCATTGGCAACTCGGCCACGCCCCGCCTCCCTCACGCAATGCACGCTAGCTCTGGCCCCGCCCCCCCACGCATTCCCTGAATGGACAAGGTCACGAAGCCACAACTACCAGGTGAGTACTGTACCCCTGGGAGCCCACATCAGCGTACGCCGCCAACCCAGCCGACACATACCCTCGCATTGCTGGGGCTGGCCAGCGTATGATGGTGTGGGCTCCCGTGCGAGCGGGGGACGAGATGCGCTGGTAACCATGGTAGCATAGTTACCAGCGCATCAAGGTCCTGCAGCGGCGGTAAATACACACACGCACACACATAACAGCACACACACACACACATACACACACACATCAGATTACACTCACTCTCACACACACATCACATCGCATCCACATACTCACAACATCCTGGGATATCGCTTGCTTCTCGGCGGCGATACTGTGCTGTGAGCTTCCAGGACCTGCCGGAGGATCACATGGCCAGAAGCATGTGGTATCTCCGGATGTTGTGAGTATGAGCGCGTTTGTGCAATATCGTCAATGTGTGTGTGCGTGAGTGTATGCGATCGGGTGTGTGTGAGTGTATGCGATCGGGTGTGTGTGAGTGTATGCGATCGGGTGTGTGTGAGTGTATGCGATCGGGTGTGTGTGGGTGTGTGTGTGTATGCGATCGGATCTGTGAGTGTCTGCAGAGGGGCACGGCATGCTGGAGGAGGCTGGGAGGAGAGAGGCTGATCCTGGGGAAGGCTGGGATGGGGAAGCTGAGAGAAGAGAGGCTGATGCTGGGGGAGGCTGAGGCTGGGGTAGGCTGGGAGGAGAGAGGCTGATGCTGGGGACCGAAAAGGCATCAGCTGGGGACAGAAAAGGCTGATGCTGGGAGGAGAGAGGCTGATGCTGGGGGAAGCTGATGCTGGGATGAGAGAGGCTGATGCTGGGGACAGAGAGGCTGATGCTGGGATGAGAGAGGCTGATGCTGGGATGAGAGAGGCTGATGCTGGGATGAGAGAGGCTGATGCTGGGGACAGAGAGGCTGATGCTGGGGACAGAGAGGCTGATGCTGGGGACAGAGAGGCTGATGCTGGAATGAGAGAGGCTGATGCTGCGGGTAGAGAGGCTGATGCTGCGGGTAGAGAGGCTGATGCTGGGAGGAGAGAGGCTGATGCTGCGGGCAGAGAGGCTGATGCTGGTGCAGCATGGGGGATGGAGCACGATGGGGGGTGTGCAGCATGGAGGATGGAGCACGTTTGGGAGTGCGCAGCATGGCGCATGGAGCATGTTTGGGAGTGCGCAGCATGGCGGATGGACCACGTTTGGGAATGCGCAGCATGGCGGATGGAGTATGTTTGGGAGTGCGCAGCATGGCGGATGGAGCACGTTTGGGAGTGCGCAGCATGGCGGATGGACCACGTTTGGGAGTGCGCAGCATGGCGGATGAAGCACGTTTGGGAGTGCGCAGCATGGCGGATGGAGCACGTTTGGGAGTGCGCAGCATGGCGGATGGAGCACATTTGGGAGTGCACAGCATGGGGGATGCAGCACGATGGGGAGTGCGGAGTATGGCGGATGGAGCACGTTTGGGAGTGCACAGCATGGCGGATGGACCACGTTTGAGAGTGGGCAGCATGGCGGATGGAGCACGTTTGGGAGTGCGCAGCATGGGAGATGGAGCACGATGGGGGGTGCGCAGCATAGGGAATGGAGCACGATGGGGAGTGCGCTGCATGGGGGATGGAGCACGATGGGGAGTGCGGAGTATGGCGGATGGAGCACGTTTGGGAGTGCGCAGCATGGCGGATGGAGCACGTTTGGGAGTGCGCAGCATGGCGGATGGAGCACGTTTGGGAGTGCGCAGCATGGGGGATGGAGCACGATGGGGAGTGCACAGCATAGGGGATGGAGCACGATGGGGAGTGCGCTGCATGGGGGATCGAGCACGATGGGGAGTGCGCTGCATGGGGGATGGAGCACAATGGGGAGTGCGCTGCATGGGGGATGGAGCACGATGGGAAGTGCACACCTCCCCCCAACACACACACACACATGCGCGCGCACTGCACAACACACCACACACACACACTGGGAACCACAAACAACTGCCCTACACAGACACCCACACACACAGACAACGTTGCACACACAAATATACGCACATACCGCACAACACACACATTGCACAAAACATACCTCCCCCCAAAACACACCACACACACACAAACCGCGCAACACACACACAACGCTACAGACACACAGCGCTCCACAAACAACGCAACACACATACAACACCGCTCTCACCCCCCGTCACACCCAGACAACACCCAGAACATGTACAGCGCCCTACACAAACACTTGGTAACTACACACAACAACATCTATATCTATATCTATATATATAACAAAAATCATACATTAACTACACAATACGTAAATTCTAGAATACCCGATGCGTAGAATCGGGCCACTTTCTAGTATATATATATATATATATACGATATAGACCTAGACTCCTTAATACTATTAGACACATAGCACTGGGCACTTTAATTTAGTTCAATTTAATTTTATACAGTACTTGAATTGTGTAAATATGTAATTTATTATATTTTATACTTGGGCGACTATTTATAGTATATCCTTTTATATTTGCATTCTGATTATTTATTCTTGATACTGTAATTTTTGAATAACGTATAATATTTTTTGTATCTTTTATAAAAATTCAAATTGCACCATAGCTCATACTTTCTTAATTTATCCTTTTTTACTATATAACCTGCTTGGCCTCATATCTTTCATCCCATTTTGTATTGCTTCGTGGGAACTGACTCAATCAATTTGTTTGCACATATACCCTTGTTATTTAAAATTGATTTTTAATAATTTCAAATAAAAATTATATACATTTTTACATGATTTTATTGTTTTTCTTATTGTCACCATTGACCCCTTTGAATGGGGATTTGCCTCTCACCACTCTATAGGGGCCTTTTGGTGTTCCAGATATTTTTATAAAATTTTAAAGGAGAAATAATACAGGAAATAGAAGGAATCATTAGCAGATGAATTAAAGCAAAAAGAAAATCTTTCCGTACAGCAGATTCCTAAGGAAAGAGTGGGTAGGTTAAGGAATAAAGATTAAGGGGTAAGGGGATGGAATATAACGGCCTTTTTGATAGCCTTTGACCTGTGGCTGAATATTGGCTGCAGTTGAGCAGGGGACCAAAGCTGAACTTTTTCACCAGGGCTAAAGAGCCTTTAATTGTATCTGTTTGCTCACTGAGAGAAATTCAAGATCTTGAAAACTGAGTGCAATGGAAAAACAAAGCATATTAGATATGTATAACTTTTAAATATACAATGATTAGGATTTATTTAAATATAACCAGAAAACCCTTTTAAGAATAACTGAAAATGAATGCACTCATTTACTGCATCCATTTACTTCTCTGGTATTGCACCTTCCTGCTGCAATAGTAGATATGTCACAGTTGTGCACATTGTTATTATGCTCAGCATGTAAAATGCATGGAATGAGCTATTTGTGCTATGATTACTTTTGCAGGTAGTTTTTGCTGGCCTGTCTGAATCGGCTTTAGGATAATGACCTATTGTCTGTACTGTGCTTAGCGAAATTACTTTCTTTCAATAGAACATTTCAAACTGTGTCAAAGCTTTGCAGAATCTGCACGATCTATATATTCCGTTCCTGGCAAAGAACCTTAAATTATTTGTCCTATTTTCTGAGCCATTGGTTTCTATTCCTTGGTTTACACTTGAAATGTTCTATACACTTGAGTTCAAATTTTAAGCCCTCTCAATTTATCGTTTTAGTTGTAAGTTTCCCTCAAATGCCTTACTCTTAAAAAATGCATGGTTTCTTTCTAACAATATTTGAATTACTTATTAGCTCATATAAGGAAAATAAGTCATCCATACATAGTACCAGTCTTGGTGTATGTTCTCCACAATTAAAGGGTGCTTTACATGCTGCGACATTGCTAGCGATAGCTAGCGATGTTGTGCGTGATAGCACCTGCCCCCCGTCATTCGTGCAACATTTGGTGATCGCTGCCGTAGCGAACATTATCGTTGTGGCAGCGTCACACGCACATACCTTTTCAGCAACGTCGCTGTGACCCTCCTTAAAGGGGGACGTGCATTCGGCATCATAGCTACGTCACTGCAGCGTCACTAAGACGCTGCCCAATAGCAGAAAAGGGGCGGAGATGAGCGGCCGGAACATGCCGCCCACCTCTTCCTTCCTCATTGCCGGTGGACGCAGGTAAGGAGATGTTTGTCGTTCTTGCGGCGTCACACATAGTGTTGTGTGATGCCGCAGGAACATCGAACAACCAGCGGCATGCACCACCAACAATATTATGAAAAGGAGCGACATGTCAATGATCAAAGATTTTTGAGGTTTTTGTGCTCGTTGATCGTCACTCCTTGGTGTCACATGCTGCGATGTCGCTAACGGCGCTGGATGTGTGTCACTAACGACGTGACCCCAACGATATATCGTTAGCGATGTCGCAGCATGTAAAGCACCCTTAAGACTTATGGTCCATTTACACTGAATGATACACATCCGTCATTTAAGTCCAATCCCACTTGAGATGCGCATAGAATGATCAGTAATAATCATCCAGTGTCCATATGCTACTCTTTTTCTTCACAACACCGGTCCTGGTTACAAAGGACGGGCACTGCCAAGAGCGATCATCAATTGTGCAAACCAAAAGACCATTTCACCCAACAAAAAAGCATTTTGCTCATTTGTTAGGTGATCAGCAGCATGTTTAGAATGCATGATCACTGTAAAACAAGCCTTGGATAGAATGCTCATTCACAATAATCGTGCTGTGTAAATGCCCCTTTAGGGTAAGTGTACAGTAAAGTGACGTCTGTTAATAATAACATGTATGTTCAAAGTTTTTAGTCACTCACTGCTTACAATGTGGTGAATCAATGTAATTCCTTAGTAGAAATTCCTCAAAATCAGAAAGCTCACTGAAGAAGGTTTAATAAGATGAGACTTACAGTGTATCCGTCTTTTTTAATTTTTATTTCAGAAATCAATAGTAGACATGAAATAACCAACTTTGTGATATATCTTATACATTAATATTTAAATCAGATTTTTGTGTTACATGTATTTAACAAAAACCTGCACGTTCTTATTCCTCAATCCTCATACCGTGGTTTTTTTTTTGTTTTTTTTTATTAAAATTAGTGATGTTACAGGTTTTACACTGAACACTGAGATCTTTTTTACATAATACTTCTTGTCCTTTCAGGAAGAGTCTTCAGAAAGACTGCTAAGGGGGCATTTACATGCAAGATTATCCTAAACAAATGTTGTCAAAAACATGAGTTTCATGATAATCTTGCTATGTAAACGGGCTGCTGGTCACCCGAAGAACAAGCAAAATTCTTGACCATTTGGTAAAATGACCTTTTGTGCAGCATAAAAAATCATCGTTCTTGCAGTGCGTCGTACAGTGTAAATAGGACTCATATTGACAAGAACAATGGCAGCCTATGTGCGCTGAGCTGTCTAGTATTGATTACTTTTGTATGCCTGTGTAAAACAGGCATTTAAATCACCACTGATTAGTAACAATTAATTGATGGGCAGTTATACTGTACTGATGGTCGATCAAGTTACAGTGACAAGTAAAACTTCTATACACAGCTGATAACACAAGATCCCAATACACTCACAATAGAGGATGTCACACCTGACCCTGCTCTACTTCCCTTCACAGTGACCTTTGTACAAGCCTTAAGCTGGGGTCACACTAAACGACAGCGACAACGACGTCGCTGTTACGTCACCATTTTCTGTGACGTAGCAGCGACCTTGTAAGTCGCTGTTATGATCGCTGCTTAGCTGTCAAACACAGCAGCCAAAGCAGCGATCATAACGTCGCTACATGTGTAGAGAGCCGGGAGCCGCGCACACTGAGCGCTGGCTCCTTGCTCTCCTAGCTACCGTACACATCGGGTTAATTAAACCGATGTGTACTGCAGCTACATGTCACAGTGCAGAGAGCAGGGAGCCGCGCACACTGCTTAGCGCTGGCTCCTTGCTCTCCTAGCTACCGTACACATCGGGTTAATTAACCTGATGTGTACTGCAGCTACATGTCACAGTGCAGAGAGCAGGGAGCCGCGCACACTGCTTAGCGCTGGCTCCTTGCTCTCCTAGCTACAGTACACATCGGGTTAATTACACGATGTGTACTGCAGCTACATGTGTACAGAGCAGGAGCCGGCGCTGGCAGCAAGAGCGGCGGAGGCTGGTAACGAAGGTAAATATCGGGTAACCACCTTGGTTACCCGATGTTTACCTTAGTTACAGCTTACCACAGCTGCCAGACGCCGGCTCCTGCTCGCTTCATTTCGTCGCTCTCTCGCTGTCACACACAGTGATGTGTGCGTCACAGCGGGAGAGCGACGACCAAAAAATAAAGCTGGACATTCAGCAACGAGCGGCGACCTCACAGCAGGGGCCAGCTCGTTGCTGGATGTCACACACAGCGACAGCGACGGGACGTCGCTGCAACGTCACAGAAAATGGTGACGTAGCAGCGACGTCGTTGTCGTTCTCGCTGTGTGTGACACCACCATTAGTTGCTTCAATACAGAAGATAGGGTCACAGTCTGTTCATTGTGGTTAATGTCCATATTTTAGTTCCTGGTGCAACAGGAAGTTAAATGGAACCAATCACCAGGATTTTCGTATATAACCTAAAGCCAGTGCTATACTGGCACTATCAGACTGATTCTATACATACCTATAGTGGTCAGCTCAGATGTATAGGTTTTCCAATGCATGAAACTGAAGTTTAAGAATTTGGCAGATGCTGGAGCAGATAATATATGGGTGCGCATTCATATGGATTCCCGTCCCCCTGCCTGTTTCTCCCTCTTTCTGTTCTCTAATTTTACTATTTACTAAGATGGCATCGGAGTTGGTGCCTGTGCTTAGTGCTTATCTCCGGCACCATGTTTGTGAATATTGTATTACCCCCTGCTATTCTATTCTTCCAGCTGAGAGAGCGGCGCATGCGCCCTCACTTCTTCTGCTCTCATTGTGACCGTGGAAGTGTGCATAACGAGAGCAGGAGACTTCTGCATGCACCGCTCTCTCAGCTGCAAGAATAGAATAGCAGGGGGTATCATGGTCTTCACAAAAATGACGCCAGAGATGAGTGCTATGCGCAGGCGCCAACTCTGACGCCACCTTGGTAAATAGTAAAATTAGCATAGAGAACAGAGAGAGGGAGAACAACAGGCAGGGGGGCGGGAATCCATATAAATACCCGCCCAGAGATTATCTGCTCCGTTGCAGATGCCATTCAAGTAGCTGACGATTTTTAAACTTCCCTTTCATAGATTTGAAAACCCTAAACATCCGAGCTGACCACTAAAGGTATGTAGAGAATCAGCCTGATAGTGCCTGTATAGCACTGGCTTTAGGTTAAATATGAAAATCCTGGTCAATGGTTCTCTTTAAAGTCTAAAAAAGCCCCAGTGGCCAGTGTGAAAATTGCAAGAGTTCTAGTTTTTATTTTTTTTTTGTAAATTCTTTATTTAAGATGTTTCTTAATATTACAGAAATGAAATTGCAACAACAAATAAGCATAAACATGTATTTTTCAGATGAAAGGAAAGAGAAAAGGAAAGGAAAGAGGGAGAGATGGGGACGTGAGGTTGGTATAAAGTAAAGAGAGGACAAGGGGTTGGGATGGTATCATTGCCCAAAAATAGCAAAATATTGGGATTCCATTAAAATTCACATAGAAAATGCTCTCAAGACCAAACTCCCTAGTTTTTATTTTTAATACTGATGGTACGGTAATATAGAAACAAAAATCATTGTGAAAAAAAAATAAAAATAAAAGCATTTAACAGAAAAATATGATTTAAAAAATTGGCTATTTTCTAATGATAGCTTCACTTTAAGAAAGTGACTCAGAATTCATACAAACTACTGCCCACAATCTAGTCACAGAGGGTTATTGGCTGATGTGCATAATTCAGCAGTCGAGTGACAGGTATGTGATCATGAATGAGTCATCTCTAAAATTACAGGGTGATTGAAAAGGGGGTTAAGCTTCTTTTCTGCTTGAAGTGGAACAGAAATGCTGAGGAGGTGTATAGAAACAATGCGTAGAAACAATGGCTAGAATGAAATGCATAAAAACAATTGTTTAGGTCTTGTGAATTCAGTAAAACTTTTCCTTTCATGCTTACATAAAACTTTCATATATTGCCATGCTGACCTTGGAGCTTTTATTGTAAGGCAGATAATAAGTACCAATGGGTGATTGCCGTCTACTATCCGTGTTTTGCTCATAATTAACATCGCACTATGTGGTTCAGATTTGGCTGACAATTTGTATAGGTCTTTCACAAAGTCTTATCAGCTACCTGGTAATTTGCATATCATTACCCTCTGTAATCCTTCATTTGAGCTGTGCCAGGATTAAAAACTCTAATTAACTTTTTTATAAAGTGTTATAGTCTGGTTAAAATGAATTTTATGGAACCTGAATTTTAATATACTGGGTTTACGCCTACTCTTCAACAAAAGCCGTTTGACAATTTAATTTATAAAACTTGAATATTAATATAATGAACAGGAGGAATTAGTTTATTGTTATTTCATTCATTGTCATATAATGATGAGTACATAAAATATCAATGAGTAATGTACACAATATGATAAATTGGCACAGTAGGTAATATTTACTTCAAACCACCATGACATATGTAGTAAACCTATGAATTGTAGGATTCTTAACCTCTGTAACTACAGGCCCCGTTACACGCAATGACATTGCTAACGAGATGTCGTTGGGGTCACGTAATTCGTGACGCACATCCGACCTCATTAGCGACGTCGTTGCATGTGACACGTATGAGCGACCGCTAACGATCAAAAATACTCACCTTATCATTGATCGCTGACATGTCGTTCATTTCCATAAAATCATTGCTGGTTCAGGTTGCAGGTTGTTCGTCGCTCCTGAGGCAGCACACATCGCTACGTGTGACACCCCTGGAATGACGAACAGCACTGTACCTGCATCCTGCCGGCAACGAGGTGGGCGTGTCTTTCATGCAGCTGCTCTCCGCCCCTCCGCTTCTATTGGACACCTTCCGTGTGACATCGCTGTGACGCTGCATGAACCACCCCCTTAGAAAAGAGGCTGTTCGCCGCCCACAGCGACGTCGCTAGGAAGGTAAGTATGTGTGACTGGTACGAGTGATATTGTGCACCACGGGCAATGATTTTCCCGTAACGCACAAACGACGGGGGCGGGTGCTTTCACAAGTGACATCGATAGCGATGTCGCTGCATGTAAAGCCCCCTTACCATTCCATGCAGGAGTGTATAGACACCAAAAATGGCTTCAGTGTAAGAACAGCTTATGGGCTTTTTGCAGTCCAATAGGTCATGTTTATGCAGCCCTATATGTCTGCTGCTGTAGTGGTGAAAATGGCCCGTTGCCTCTTGGACCTCCTGCGGCTGCACAAGTTGCACCAATAATATGTCCGCCACTTTATCTATACATGTGTGACCAACGTTTTGCTGATAATAAAATCATTGCTGGTTCAGGTTGCAGGTTGTTCGTCGCTCCTGAGGCAGCACACATCGCTACGTGTGACACCCCTGGAATGACGAACAGCACTGTACCTGCATCCTGCCGGCAACGAGGTGGGCGTGTCTTTCATGCAGCTGCTCTCCGCCCCTCCGCTTCTATTGGACACCTTCCGTGTGACATCGCTGTGACGCTGCATGAACCACCCCCTTAGAAAAGAGGCTGTTCGCCGCCCACAGCGACGTCGCTAGGAAGGTAAGTATGTGTGACTGGTACGAGTGATATTGTGCACCACGGGCAATGATTTGCCCGTAACGCACAAATGACGGGGGCGGGTGCTTTCACAAGTGACATCGATAGCGATGTCGCTGCATGTAAAGCCCCCTTACCATTCCATGCAGGAGTGTATAGACACCAAAAATGGCTTCAGTGTAAGAACAGCTTATGGGCTTTTTGCAGTCCAATAGGTCATGTTTATGCAGCCCTATATGTCTGCTGCTGTAGTGGTGAAAATGGCCCGTTGCCTCTTGGACCTCCTGCGGCTGCACAAGTTGCACCAATAATATGTCCGCCACTTTGTCTATGCATGTGTGACCAACGTTTTGCTGTTAATAAAACTATCATGAACACCCAATATCGATAAAGTCCAATTAAGCTCCATTGATGTAACATCATGTCATACACATTAAAAAATTCAGTTAGCCTTAGTTAGGTACTTAAATAAAGAATAAATGCTGGTAAAATTGCCATAACACACAAACTCTAGAGAGTTTTGATCACTGGTAAATTATCATACAATGGCCATTTTAACTTTAACTACCAGTATTTAATATCTCAGTTCGTTTTAGATACCACCCTCTGCACTTTAATAAGAAAGCAGAGTGAACATGGAGTAGAGTTCTTCCGGCAGTACCACTATTATTTGCCGCGTATATGTAAGGGGGAGGAGCAGGAAGTGTCTGAGATACCGCTTCAGTCTACAGTAACAGAGCAGGAAGTGATGTCACAGGAGAATCCATTAGTTTGGCTAATCCTTCCATACAGTTGAATACATAGTTATTTTGTTATTTATTATTTTGTTAAGGACCTTTATTATGCAGAGTTTTCTGAAAATTGCATTTTAGCTCAAAGTGAATTAATTTTCCCAATTTTAAAAAATGATCCTACATTTCTACTTTACCTGTGCATTACACAATAATTTTATTTATAAGAACATCACAAAAAATGTTGTTACAAGTTAATGTTATGTTGCTTTTAGGCTTAAAATGTACACTTTTATAATTCATCAGCAAAGTTAATGGAGGCTTATACTTTTCTTAGAAAACCCGGGTAATGGGATATTGACAAATATCTTTTTGCTGAAAAACCTTATTTGCATATATGCAATTGGAAACTTGTCTAGGTCATGACTTTCATCCAGAAGTTTAATTTCTCTAGCATTGGGCAGAAGCAATAAATGCTTTTCTCCATGTTTTTAGAAATCTGGTTGATAATGGAATATAATAGCATCGCTTAACTGTGACAAGTTGCTTTCCCTTGGGGTTGCTTTCAGCATGATGCCAATACAGTTTTGAGCTGAAAACTTGAGTAATCTGAGACAAAATACATAGTCAGGGGACTATGCTTATGAATACAGTCACAGAAAGTGTTTACAGCATTTTTTGGCTCCATTTTCGAGAGCTTATTTTTAATAAATGAAGAATCTGAAAATGTTATTCTTTGTATCCATCCTTTGTGTGTTTTTTGGGCATTTTGTGAGTATGTTCCCACGATTAAATCCCCAAAAAGGCAAATACTGTTTTCGTTTTCTTTCTTTTTAGCAAATGTCTTGGAACTCTTAAGACTCAAATGTCTTTTTAATTTGATGAAAGAAAACATTCTTGCCGTTATGGGCTTTTTTAGTCATTGGAAGTTTATTTTTTGTTGTTGCCCTCAGGTTGAGAATACGCTCATCAATAATCTTTAGGAATGTAAACGACTGCACACGTAGAATTGGCAGCTCATAAATTCTAAGTAAAGCAGTAAGGGTTAGACTTGAATGATACCAAATTAATTTTGGGTAAGGTAAAAAGAAAAAAGTATTTCTGTGTTAATTTACTTAGGAGGATTGCGAAGCTGGTGAAATAAATCAAAATCTAAATGTCACCTGGACTTCAGAGAATGAGAAGCTGTTCAGCCACTACATGGAGATCAGAGGTCAAGCCTATCAGATCTCACATGCCCCGTGACAGAATGCCAACCATCTGGTCCGCCACATCTCTGACATCCTATTTGCTTTTGCCTACTTGCTAAGTGCTATACTGGAGATAAATATTAGCTTGTACAAAGGCATCGATTTGCATAAAAAGTGTCATATTTCCATTACACATGTCAGCTCAGCCTGCTGTGAAACAAAAATGTATATTTCCCAGGGGTGCTTTATATTTAAAGAAGATTTCATGGCAATGTAAGAGAGTTTTAGATCGTACACTGAAGCGCCAATCTGTTCTTTCAGACAACATGCCTATTGCCAGGGATAATTCAGAAATGGATAAATGCCAGAGCAAGAAAAGGGCTCCGGGGAATTCTCGGATAGGACTTAGAAAAGACATGTGCACCATGAAGCTCAGGTAACTGCACAGTAGGGTCAGGATATTATTTCTTTACTGAAACTATTAGCATTTGGATTTGCCCATACTGTAAATAATGAAGTAAACAGATAACTGCAAACATGTAGAGCGTTACTTGAATGCCCAAGAGCAAGCAAACTCCAATGTAAACAGCAAGCATACTGGCCTTCTGTCGGATGTAGAGTTTTCTCTTGTAAGGCTAGCATAATCTGCTGAAACATGTTCTAAAAGCTCTGATAATTTGTGTGATACAGGCCAAACAATTTCTTTATACTTTTCTCACCAGGATGCCAAAATCACACCAAGAGACCTCTTAGATTCTGCAATATAAATCTCTAAGACAGAATTAGCTGAACTTTGAGTGTTTCTTTTATGACTGCAGACTTATCTTATTACATGTGAGCTCTCAGCCTGCACAGGAGTACTTAGACAACGCTACACGGATCCATAAAAAATAAAAAACTGAGATGGAATATTTAATAATATCAAATACAATGTACAATGAAATGTGTATTCTTATAACTTTTAAATTATACATCAGTCTTCAAACCGTAACATATCCAGAGGGTCAGCCTTTATGGAAAGGTCAACAAACTGAATCAACATTTCTTCCAGAAACCGATCAAAGTCAATAGTTAGAAACTGATAGAAGACTACTTTGGAGGAGTAAAATAAGGATCAATCTTCGGGGTTTCTTACTTGTAATCTGTAATTTAGGGCTTACCTTTTTTTGATTGGACCCTAAATCTAATATTTATCAAACATGCCTCTCTCGTGTTTAATGCCTACAAATTTAAGGAACAGGAAGGATCTAAAAAAATAGTTTTTTAAACATTTTTTTTCTATCTACTGGTTAACATGGTACAAACGTATATGTCACCTGTATAAGGTAGGATCGAACACTTATTAAAAATAGCCTTAGTCTGATGGGAGGGGTGCTTACTCAAATATGGAGACAGTCACCACCTCCAATAATATACTACAAAAAACTGACCAGAATGACCAAATAAAGCAAGTATCAACAGATAAAAGCTGATGTGACTGCATACTATGCAAACCAAAGGCCATAGCAGCACTCTGTATACACAGAACATTAAACATATGAAATTTAGAATGGATTAATGTTATTTTAAGGTACACCTTGACATAGATGGTGGGCTCACATGAATTAGCCAATTTGTGCACTAAACACCTTAATTTTATATATGGTTTTCTAAATATTTTAAATATATAAATTTGAAAATTGTGACATGCATTTGTATTCAGCTTCCGAGCCAATACTTTGTAAGACCCCTTTCATTGCAATTACTGATGCAAGTCTTTTGGAGTATGTCTTTGCCAGCTTTGCTCATCTAGAGGCTGAACGTTTTCCACCTTCTTCCACATACCATCTACAGGACACAGCTAGCATGTGGAAGAAGATGCTCTGGTCAAATGAGACCAAAGTGGAGTTTCTTGGGCTAAATGCAAAACGCTCTGTATGTGGAAAACCAACACTGCATATGATCCCGAAAACACCATCCCCTTGGTCAAACAGGGTGGTGGTGGAAGCATCATGTTGTGGGAATGCTATTCTTCACCAGAGTCTGAAAAGTCGTTCAGAGTTGATGGAAATATGCATGGAGGTAAATAGAAGCTACAAAGATTTGAGATTGGGGTGTAGGTTCACCTTCCGACAGGACAATGATCCTAAATATACTGCCAGAGCTATAAGGCATGGTTTAGATCAAAGCGGACTCATGTGTTTAAATAGCTGAGACAACGTTCAGACCTAAATCGCATTGAAAATCTGTGGCAAGATTTGAAAATTTTTGTTCACAGATGCCTCTATCCAATCTTCCTGCACTACAGCTATTCTGCAAAGAAGAATGGTCAAACATTTCAGTCTCTAGATGTGCAAAGCTGGCAGAGACATACCCCAAAAGACTTGCAGCAGTAATTGTAGTGAAAGGTAACCCTACGAAGTATTGAGTCAAGGGGCTGAATGTAAATGCAAGTCCCAGTTTTCTCCCAATTTTAGATTTATATTTTAAAAATATTTATAAAGCCATGTATCATTTTCTTTACACTTCACAAATACTTGCGAATTAGTCTTGGTATAGCACCTAAAATCCAAACACAACATATTTAAGCTTGTGGGTGTAATGTGGAAAAAACTGTGGAAAAGTTTACAGGGGGTAAATACTTTTTCACACTTGCTATCTGTGTTCACCATGGCCGATTTTCCACTTGGACCAATGGACTGCGTGGAAAAAATTGAATCTAGCCTCCAAACAGAGTCAGACTAGCATATGAAAAAACGTCCATATTGTCATTCTTGGGCCATGAGGGCGGCACGGTGGCTCAGTGATTAGCACTGCATCTTGCAGCGCTGGGGTCCTGGGTTCAATTCCCACCAAGGACACCATCTGCAAGGAGTTTGTATGTTCTCCCCGTGTTTGCGTGGGTTTCCTCCCACACTCCAAAAACATACAGTTAGGGACCTTAGATTGTGAGCCCCAATGGGGACAGTGTTGCCAATGTGTGTAAAGTGCTGTGGAATTAATAGCGCTGTATAAATGAATAAATTATTATTATTATCAGTGAATCCATATTTTACTTGCATGGGACATTCGTATTTATACATCAACATTTTAGTGCTACGTTTCAAGGTTTTGAGGCTGCAGAATTTCTCCACCTGAGTTTACTTGTGTCTTTTCATTGCCTTTTTGTTTGTGTTTTTCTACATGCATTTTTATTGCGTTTTTGACACTGATTTTTTTGCCCCTGTTTGGTGTGTCATGCTTTAATTAAAACTGCTTTGTTTTTAACATTTTAGGTGCAAATTACATGCTTTTTTTATATTTCTGCTGTGAAAACGCATTGAAAATGCATGTGCATTTTTCACCTGCATATTTTCTATATCTAATTCAAGTCACAGAAGACTCAGCGTACCCGCGAGATAAATCGACATGCTATGGATTGGATACAAAATGCGCCAGTGGTGCGTTTACGCAGCGTGAAAAAGAAGCACAGTGGACATTAGATTTCTACAAATCCCATCCACTTTGCTGGAACTGTAAAACGCTGTGTATTTCACAAAGCAAAAATACGCTGAGTCAAAAAAGCAATACAAAAAACATTGTTAGCATGTACCTTTTACATAAACATAATAAAAAACAGTTCCCTATGTTAACAATGCCAATGTATTTGTAAATATCAGATGCAATCCGATTCTATTTTGTGCACCCATAGATTTGAATGGGCAAGTTTTATCCAATAAACAGAAGAGAATAGTGCATGCTGCAACTTTTTCCACATGGACGCACTATTCATGTGAAAAGAATGGTGTCTAAATTTATACAACCATACTGAAATACATGGGTCAGTGCTATTGTTACTTACAAAGCCCACGTTCATACAATACGTTTGTCTGAAAGAGCCATTATATTATTAAAAGGATTTAGAATAGTAAAAATAAAAAATGTTATGTTTATTTGGAAAACCTTATGAAACGGGTTGCTGTTTAAGGCAGTTCCCTTTTCCAGACTGATCGTCCTACAATGAATCTTTTATGGTGTGTCCTGTTGCCACAATAGGTTCTAAAATACCAAAGCAGTTCATATATGAGTCTGCAACTAAGTGGAGCGTCTGCATCTACAATTCGAAAGCCCCTCTAATAGAAAAGGCAGAGATGGTTAATTACTACTCCTGCACCATGCAGTTTCTACTCATAATTGCTTCTCATGCAGCTACACAAATTTAAAACAACGATATAACTCACCTAAATCCAACAAAACACCACTAAGTGTTCACATGCATAAAATCTTACACCCATATTAAAACTCTGTAAAAAAATAACCAGCAATAAATTAAATAACAAAACACATAATTTGGATTCCAAATTAATCCATGAATGCAAATCTTGCTTGTTTTGCTAAAGGTTAATACAAAGTGTATAAATAGAAGCTGATTACAAATTGTTTTCATGGATACATTTCTTAAGAAAGACCAATAAAGCCATAAGATATGTACGCTTATTTGCATGCTAATATTAAGCATTTTAAAGTATTCCCTGAAGCACAAATTATTTTAACAGCAGATGGGGAACCATATTTCTGCAGTTGCTATTCCAGAAGTAGTTTACAAAAACATTCACAAGAAGTATATAAAATGGTAATGTATGTGTAAGGATAGCAGTAGATGGCTGGCTGGTGTGAGCATAAAAGAAAGTGTGGACGTGTGGAGTTGGCATTTATGGATATATTATATATTATGGGCATATCATACTGAAAATTAACATGTTCTGTGCTTGTCGAACAGATTGCATGGTATAACTCAGATTCTCAAAGACTATAAATGTTCAGCGATATCCATTTAAAGGGAATATCTCATCAGAAAATGTCCATGTGAAAAAGAAACAAACAAACAAACAAACAATTTTTTTTCATGTGAAAAAGAGGAAGTAGAAAAATGGGTATAATTGTACATTATATACGAGAGGCTGCTGATAAGTCTTTGGCTTTGTGATCTTTTTTGTTTGTATGGTAACGAATGTTACATCGCATGAAAGCCTTATGTGTCTAATACATGTTTTCAAAATTTTGTGTTTGTTGTTTATGGCAACAGTGTTCTACGCAAGCGGGAAAGCAAAATGGCGGAGTCTAATGCGATATTCACAGTAACTGAGAGCAGAGGAGTGATAAAATTCTTGTTTCTGCAATGAAAGTCTGGGAAGGATATTCATGGTGATATGTCGCAGACATTGGGGGATCAATGCCCTTCATATTCCACAGTTAAGAACTGGATTGCCAAATTTAAAACGGGCCACTTCAACACCCAATGATGATGAACTTCCTGGACAACCAAGAGTGGTTGTTGTTCTGAAGATCATCAATGCTGTGCACAACCTCATAGTGGAGAATCAACGAATTTTTGCTAAAGCAATAGCAGATATCATGGGGATTTCCCGTGAACGTATTTGTATCATTATCCATGAACATTTGGACATGAGGAAGCTATCTGCAAAATGGGTCCGAAAATGTTTGACAACATATTAGAGAAGCATGCGAGTGAAAACTTCCCTATCCATTTGTCAGCGTTTTCGGACTGATAAGATCTTATCTTCCTGGATCAACTGGTCACTATGGATGAGACCTGGATTTAATTGTATGACCCTGAAAACAAGGAGCAGTCAAAAGAGTGGAGGCACAGTGGTTCTCCTCATCCAAAGACGGTCAGGGTGCAAAAATCAGCCACTAAGGTGATGGCGTCTGTGTTCTGGCATAATGAGAGCATGCTGCTTGTGGACTACCTTCAAAAGGGTTCCACCATCAATGCAAAGTATTACATTGAACTTTTGGACCAATTGAAGGCAGCTATGAAGGCCAAAAGGTGCGGCAAGCTGTCCAAAGGAATCTTGTTCCTGCAAGACAACGCCTCCACTCACACTGCATAAGTGACCACAGCAAAACTGGCAGAGCCAGGCTTCCTGCTGGTTGACCACCCACCTCATTCACCAGATCTAGCTCCCTCCTACTATCATCTGTTTCCAAACCTAAAGAAACACCTCACATTTCACACCATTTCTGATGCCATGGCTACAATGGATGCCTGGTTTGAGGCACAACCGAAATCCTTCTTTTCGCTAGGCACAGAACTTGGAATACTGATGTAAGAAGTGTGTTGACATCAGTGGAGAGTATATGGAATAAATGTAAAGTTTCATCATCCTATCTCGTTTCTATCTGGGTAAAGCCAAAGACTTACCAGCAGCCCCTCATATAAACATTACATATAATTACTCATGGTTAATGCTTATCATTAAAAAGACAAATAAAAATAAGTCACTAAATAGAACTGTAATAGGTATACCTTGATAACATAAACCGACATTATAGTGAAAAATAGACTGTATACAGGTTGCTGTAAATAATTAGAATATTAATAACCTGCCTACTAAATGTTATCAATTTTAATACAGAATATGTTATAATCTTATAGTAAACTATAATTATGGAGTGTTCTCTATGGGGCATTTATACATGTGAGCAGAATAGATGCAAGTCTCATGGCTAAGGCTCTTGTGCCCTGTTGCTGACAAGATGGCCAGGCATTCTATGTTATGTTTTTGGAGTTTCAATAGAAATAAATGGTAAAAAATGCATATGGGCATTGATTTCCCCACAGAGAGCTATAGAGATCATATTTTCAAAATAGATGTCAATTTTCACATGTATAATTATGTCAATAAGCCAAGAGAATAGCTTTTTAAAAGTTCTATAAAACTTTGTATATTGTAATCATTGAGAATAAAATGAAAGAAGAACTTTTTTGATCTATTCAATTAGTGATGGTGCTGTGTGGTGGAATCAGTTGCTGAAGTGCTATGCCTATAAAGTGCCAATATAGCTTAGCCTGGCAGCAGGGGTTGTTGGGATGCTTTCTTTGTGGATGGTGTGTTGCAGTAGTGGCAGGTAATCTGCAGTGCTGCACCACCTTGGGGCTATATGTGAACATTTAGTGGAATGGGTTTCCCATTAACATGTGTGCACTGGGCTGCATGTAACTTATGTGTTTGCTTGGTCAGCAGCTATGGCTCTATGGATGGAGTCAGGGGATTTCACTGTAGGGAGTCTGTGTGAAGCCTCAGCCTAATAGAGTAAGGACTGGACTAGAGTTGGTGCAAATCGATTCACAGGACTCAATCTATTAGCCACTTCAGTAATCTGTGGACACTGACCAGGAGCCCTACATCCCAGCACCTATGTCTCTTCTTTTGATTTGATGAACTGGACTACAGTTGGTGCAAATCAATTCACAGCACTCAATCTATTAGCCACGTCAGTAATCTGTGGACACTGACCAGGAGCCCTACATCCCAGCACCTATGTCTCTTCTTTTGATTTGATGAACTGGACTACAGTTGGTGCAAATCAATTCACAGCACTCAATCTATTAGCCATGTCAGTAATCTGTGGACACTGACTGGGAGCCCTATATTCCAGCATCTATGACTCTGATTTTGAGTTGATGGACTCGACTAGAGTTGGTGAAAATTGATTCACAGGACTCAACCTATTAGCCATGTTAGTAATCTGTGCACCCTGACCGGAGACTCTGCATCCTATGCCTCTTCTTTTGATTTGATGGACTGGACTAGAGTTGGTGAAAATCAATTCACACGACTCAATCTATTGTCATGTCAGTAATCTGTGGACACTTACTAGCACCCTACATCCCAGCATCCATGACTATTCTCTTGATTTGATGGCCTGAGGGGCCAAGTTATGGTAGCACGCCAAATTGATGGTATCTTCTAAGGCCTAATCAAGAGAAGAGCCATGTTGGGAAGTACGAGCTAGTTCTCAGGGCTCTGATCGAGCTGTACCGGCCACAGATTACTGATATAGATGATAGACTTAAGGGGGCTTTACACACTGCGATATCGCTAGCGATGTCACTAGCGTTTGCACCCGCCCCCATCGTTTGTGCATCACGGGGAAATCGTTGCCTGTGGCGGACAAACTTGCTGCTATCCGTCACACATACTTACCTTCCTAATGAAGTCGCTGTGGCCGGCGAACAGCCTTCTTTCTAATGGGGCGGTCCGTGCGGCGTCACAGCGACGTCACATGGCAGGCATCAAATTGAAGCAGAGGGGCGGAGAGCAGCCGCAGGAAAGTCCCACCCACCTCATTGCCAGAGGACGCAGGTACGGTGTTGTTTGTTGTTCCTGGGGTGTCACACGTAGCGATGTGTGCTGCCTCAGGAACGACGAACAACCTGCGTCCAGAACAAGGATGATATTTGGGAAATGGATGACGTGTCAGCGATCAACGATTTGGTGAGTATTTTACATCGTTAGTGGTCGCTCGTATGTGTTACAAGCAATGACGACGCTAATGAGGCCGGATGTGCGTCACGAATTACGTGACCCCAACGACATCTCCTTAGCGATGTCGTTGCGTGTAAAGCCCCCTTTAGTCTTGCAAATCGATGTACACCAACTGCAATAGGAACCTTCTTAAAAGATGTTGCCATAAAATGGCAGTTGAACTTATACAGTTTGATCATAACGTGCTTCATATCTTGTTTCCATCATATTATCACCTTTTGATCCCACCCAAATGGAATATGCTACTTAGATATATTTCAAAAACGGTTACAGTATTATTTTATGCTCCTTTTGAGGTTTTTTGCTACTTTCATGAAAATATACACAGCTTGATTTATGAATCCATGAATAACTAGCAAAAAGCAATAACAGCAGCAATATATCTAATTACGATGGGGTCCAGAGGAGACTATGCGATGAGAACAGCGTTTGAATCTGAGTAGATGAAACCAGGTCGGCATTGCTGTCCGTGAACCTTGAGGTTGTATTTTCTTATTTTACTTCCCATTGCTTTGGTGAATGCAATATATCAGAGCCTCTTTTCAGCTGATGCACTGGATGATCAACTTGAGAAACCTCAATGCTATTTTTTAAATGCTCTGGTGGCTAAAATGGAGTGATTCGGGAAAAAAATAAGATCATCCTATTAGTGGATGTTTTCATCTTTCCCTAATATATTCTTGTAGGAAGCTACACAATAGAGGTTTAACAATTAAATGTATTAATATTCAATACACTTCTAAAAATGAAAGCATGCACATTTACTCGTACGTGCTTTATCTATTCGTCACTTACCTGATAAGCCACCGACATCCATCTTCTTTAGGTTTTTTGCTTCAAGAATAACAACTGTTAGTTTGCCAGCCGTGGGTACATAGCGGAGGGAGAAGCAGATGTCACCAAGTTTCTCTTGCTGTAAAAACAATTCAAGCAATAAATCAGCCAAATATGTTTGTATTTATGCAGATTTATAGCACTAATATGTACCATAGCTAGGAAACAATGCAATGACATGGAGTAATTAGGCATTAGGAAGGTTTTGACATCATTACATTAATTGTTATACTGCTTACAGATCAGGTAATACATTATTTCACCCTTTAGTTTACTTTGTTTGATTCATACAAAAAGAAAAGGCTGGACTGTTCCCCAGTATTCAGTATATCCACTAATTATAAAAACCTACAACCTGTTTTGAGCTAAGGAACGACAAAGAAATATTTAACTATTTTTGGAAATATCTATTAAAATGTTTAAAAATATAAACCAAACCAAGAAAAGCAAATGAGCCTTCAAGGGAATCTGTCACCAGGTTTTTGCCACCTAATCTGAGAGCAGCATAATGTAGGGGCAGAGATCCTGATTCCAGTGTTGTCACTTACTGGGCTGCTTAGTGTAGTTTTGATAAAATCACTCTTTAATCAGCAGTAGATTATCATTACAGGACTCCTTGGCGTGCTGCTAGGTAGTCCAGTATATTCATGAGCTCTGTATAACTGCAAGCTCTGCAGAAGAGAAAACATTGATTTTATCAAAATGACAGCAGACAGCCCAGTAAGTTATACATAGTTGGAATCAGGGTCTCTGTCTCTACATCATGCTGCTCTCAGATGGAGTAGCAAGAACCTGGTGACAGATTCCCTTTAATAGCTTACTTAAGGGTGGTGTCTAGTATTGCAGACAAATTTACACCTAAGACCCGATACACTGAGACTTTCGTTACACATGTCAATCTTAATGAAGGGCTGTTTTGAAGTAGGATGCACCAAATTCATTAATAGGGGCACACCACTCAAAAATTCTGCACATTTTCTCAATTACATGTATCTCCTTGCACCTCACCGAAAATGCTACTACAGTTTTTGGTCACTACTGGTGAATTTGGCAAGAAGGCATTACAGTGCCTCATTACATCCAGTGCTTTTCTATCTCATCCTCATTTGGCAGAACTCCCTGAAACTTATATGATATTGCCAAAAGTAACAGAATTTTGGCACAACTCCCAGACTCTGCCAGTGGTCTGCTGTCTGACAGTCTTCTCTGGGGTGTGTACTTTCACGCCTCCTTCCCAGATGCTGCCAATCACAACTCGGCAGTCTGGCCATCTCAGAGTCTTCTCTATGGGTGTGCACTTTCACCCCTCCCCGCAGAAGCTGCCAATCACAGTTTGGTACATGATCTAGCGATCTAGCAGTCTCCAATACTGCCAAGCTGTGATTGGCAGCGTCTGATAGGGAAGGGGTAAAAGTATATGCCCCAAATGTTAAGTTAAACTACAAGCAGAGATTTCACATACTGAGCTCCAAAAGCAGCAAATGTGAATATCTCTACAATTGACCAAGGCTACATAAAACTGAAAAAAGTAGCAGAATCAGGAGCGCTCAGGGATTTTTACAATGCATTTATCTTTTTTGAGTAAGTGACTGGTAATAGTTAACTGCAGAAAACGTGTCCTTCACTGCATTATATAATAAAGTCATTGATTTAAATGCCCCTATGAAATGCTCTATTTTGGATGTGGTGGTGCATCGGGAACAGTATACACTTGCTACCAGGCTCATCCACATACAACAGTTGTTTGCTAGTGATCCCAACATGGGGACTTTTTGTGATCATCGTATGATATGATTTCTATGCTGTCAAGAGACCGTTCCAACAAGCAGGAATTGCCAAAACCAAAGAATGATGAACAAAGAGGTTCTATCAACAACCTTGGCTTTGCTTGCAAAGCCTAAAGTTTCTATCTTCCATCTGTACATTATCATTTCTTCATGTAGGATTTTCCTATACCCTATATTTGTAAACATTTAAAAAGTGCTGGAAAGTAGGGATAGAAAATCAAAGTCTATATCAGAAAAGAAAAGAGAGTAGAAAGTATACTGACATATGATAAAATACTTGGCTGCTGCCTAAACTAATCAACAACTAAAACAGTATATCAAGTTAGCCCTTGTGTAGATAATACACTACTCAAATAATAACAGTGTATCATGAATTTATTAGGGATGATCGAATACCTCAAATATTCGGCAACGCCCATAGTCGCCGAATAGGTCGCCACTATTCGACTATTTGCGAATATTCGATGTGCAATGTAAGTCTATGGGAAACCCGAATAGTTGCCGAATTGCAACTATTCAGGCTCCCCATAGACTTACATTGCGCATCGAATATTCCTATAGCGATGACTCATTTGTCGGATATTCGCGAAGCCAAATATTGCCGAATATTTGCGATATTCAATCATCCCTAGAATTTATCATAAATTAGCCAAATATAAATATATTAAAATATATACCAAAATGTTATGTCAAAGAAATATCCCCATAGACTGAATATGTCTTATCAATAAAGAAATATTTTTCCTTCCACACACAGGGCATATAAACTATTAAAGAATATAAAATGATTCTGACAAATACACGGTCAGCAAAACTGGTATTTCCGTTATGTAGTGATTTTAATTTAAGAAGTATTCCATTCGTCAGCAATCTGAGCTTGAGCTTCTATTAGATTTGGATAGGTGACATAAGAAACATTTCACATTTCTGATATGACATTGTAAGCCAAGCCTAGGCAGCCACAAAGACTCTCCATATTTACAATATTTCATCAGAATATCCTTTCAGTAATAGTTTGAGGCAAATACATGAGAGCTGAAGACTAGAGATTGCTATGGGTTCTGTATCACCGACTCCGAGGTTATAAAGAACTACATCAGGCCATAAAGCACAAACTGCAGAATATCCTTTAGCATGATGATTATTGTAATAAATTACATTATTGTGTTTTTTTATGAAATCAACAAATAATTAACTTAAAAATTAAAATAATAATTGAAATAATAGTCATGTCATTTGCAAATATAATATATATTTAAAATAACTTAGAACTTTATTTATTAGAACACTTTATTGCTTAGAAGTTTGTTTAATTAGGCCTTCAAGTTTCCCTACCAGATGGGCAATAATAACATATTTTGACAGGTACACTAATCGGAATTTGGCACATTCAATTGAAATTAAAACCATGTCTTACAATACAAATGTTTAATCACGTATGTCATGTTCTGAGCTTCAGGCATTTGTCTTGTTCATTTCTCCATTTTGCCATATATACCATCTCATGTCTACTTCTGTCATTACAGCTGCTTCTCACACAGATGGGCCTTCCCTTTATTACCCTAATCCCAATGCATTGGTGTTTGCTGTTCTACTTTTATCTTTGCAACCTGGACTGTGTTTGAAGGAAATTATCATCATAAAGCAAATCAATAAGGAAAAAGCAGCTGTTGGCAACAATGATGTTTAGATGCAAATCTCATTATTTGAGAACTGGATGAATAATTGTAGATTTTCAGCCTATTTTCCCTTCTAATTTAGGCTAGAGGGCATTTAAAAATATTTGAAAATCAAAATCTACAAAAATCTATTTTTTGCCTATTTGGTTCAGGAAATTCATGTGCATTTTACAGCTTTTCCTTGTAGCATTTATGCGACCTACAAACAAGCTTTGGCTTGTTTTAGATTTTATTCTAGAAGTATAACTATATTTAGGAACTACTTCAGGTTTTATATTAAGAGTAGTTATGAGCTATCACTACCATGCTTGGGTGCTCGGTACTCATAGCGAGCAGTTGGATACTTGATTCGGCGTGACTTGAGTACCCGATTATAATGGAAGTCAATGGGGCACTTGAGCATTGAAAAATACTTGAGTCACCCATTGACTTCAATTATCATCAGGTACTCGAGTTGCTCCTATTCGAGCACCAACGTCTTGTTACGAGTACCGAGCACCCGAGCATGGTAGTGCTCTCTATCACTAATTAAGAGATGATTTCAAGAAACAGAATAGACGTTTGCAGGATAAAGTATTGATACAAGTTTTGAAATACTTAGAATCCTTTTCAGACTATAAAATGTTATGATGTGCAAAAGGGGTCTCCAGTGGCCTAATTATTTTATATAGGGACCATGTGGATATAGTTGTACATTTTTTTTCCTCCAAATACATAATTTATAGGAGTAAATTACTTTGATCATTACATGAAATGTGCAAGGTACAGTTAGAGGTTCCCACTGCGTGACTTGCAGAAACAGCATTAACCTCCATCTCCAGAACACTAAACTGACAGCAAGCACGCTCTGCACTCTAAGCTCATTGTCATGCATTACTTATCACTCTTAATTTAAAGAAGCGTGGCACATGAAAGGGATTATATCAAAACGAACATTTTGTTGGGGAACTTGTCAAAGTGAAATCAGACCATTTCCATGGCAAAGTGGCACTTTCAGCTAATCAGCTGATCTCTGTTCTTTTGTTGGTTATGAGACATAGAAGCTATATTTAGGCAAAATGATCATTGACTTTGCATATGCCTCCATTAAGTGGAGTCGTGGCTAAAATGTGTAAGAATTAGTATGCTTTGACAGCTTTATATGGTCTAAGTTCTTTTCAGTTCTACTGCTAGTAGCAATATTACATGACATCAATTCTAACATCAGATATCATATATATATATATATATATATATATATATATATATATATATATATATATATATATTCACACATATTATATATATTTGATACTTGACAGTCAGAAAATACAACCAGTGTTATGAAATACTCTAATTGGTTAGAGTGAAGCAGGGACAGAAGTATAGTGGGTGCAAGTGTTATAGTCACACCTGGGCCCGAGAGCCAAAAGGGGTCCAAAAATTTAATTTCGTCAATATGAGATGACATGTGATAAGGGCCCTGTTGGAGATTTTGAGTTGGGGCCCACAAGTTCCAGGTCACGACACTGAATTGAAGCAGTATTGCTCTTCTATCAGAGACAGCAGGTATCAATGCCTTTTGGTAGGATAACCAAGCAAGTTGCAACTCTGACATGCTCAGTAGTTTTTATGGAAGCATTTTTTAACCGCAAAGCTCTGTGTAGGTGAGCTCCCTATAAGTTGTTCTAAGAAAAGACATGTGCAGGAATATGTTAGTGTGAACTAATTATGATGGAAATGAGCTACATTGGACCTAATTTGGGTCCAATAGAAATTACCACGACCCATCAATGGACTTTTGTCAATGTTCATGTCTGTGTTTCATTCATAATAAGCTACAACTCTGTGTTACATCCATCAAATAAAGAAACAAAATAAGCTACAGTCTACATGAATTAAGAATACCAGTATTTTTGGTTCCATAATGGTAACTATTATTTGTGCTACTTATGATTTTAATAAAGACATATGGCACAAAACCCCCAGATCACTAATAGACAGGTATTAGATGTTCATGAATTAAGCACACACAGCATAAGAGGCATATGTCTGTACACTGGATTCTCATTGAAGTGAAAGGGAGAGATCTTCAGTACTGTTCAGGATGACAACACAGTGTATATAAATGGGCTACTTCTGCAAGGCTATTCAATTAGCTGATTGGTTAAATGTCCTGGGAGCCATAACCTCCTGATCTGATATTGTTGACTGATCTTAAGGATGTCTCATCAATGTAAAAGTCCAACAAACCCCTTAAAGAAGTAAGTAATTTATGAAGATTATTTATTAGCACTATCATGCTCAGGTGCTCGGTATAACAGAGTATAATAGATGTCAATGGGAGGGGTTCGAGCATTTTTCTAGAAGATTTCCTGGAAAAATGCTCAAGTCCACCATTCACTTCCATTATACTCAGGTACTTGAGTTGCACCGATCCAAGCATCCAACTGCTCGTTATGAATACCAAGCACTCGAGCATGGTAGTGCTCATTCATTACTAATGATGATGATTAAAATATGGTGATGGGAATTAATCATTTCCAGCACCATATAGGTGCTTATTTACATTCACTGCTTGAATATGCATGTTTAGGTTATGTTCCCGGAGCATACCTTAGCTGTGGAGCTAAAAATAATGTATTTTGCCGATTTTTAATTTAACCACTCAGTCATGACTGTGGGAAGTGTGGTAGATAAATTACAGAACAAGAGTGTTTATGTTAATATGTCACCCTGCAGGTCCGAGAAGTAATTTCAAGGAATTTTTATGAGTAGCTAAGGACTCACTGTAATTTATCTGTGTCTGTAAGTAACCTTATAATTACTGAGAACAAGGTTCCTCCATGACTTTATATGCTTCTTGGCTGCATTAAATTTGATTATAAGTACTTTACATGCCTTTCCAAAACTGCTGCGTGATTGATGTTAATCTACTCTTGCTCAGTGTTTTCTGTGTGATCGCACACAACAGTAAAGGGCCCCAAAGAAAAAGGTTAATATAGGTTCTTCAGTTTTCTCATTTTGGACAATTGCTTGTTTTCTCTGTCCACCATTTCCATTATTTTTGGGAGATTCCATCCTAAACCTGATGATAGGTGTATACATGGCTTCTCCCAACCCAACAAGCAAAGTTAATAGAACTACCCGGGCTAGGCATCTTCTCTCCATGGGTCCAACAGCAGCCACCTAGTCTTCCTCTATTGCATTTATGTCCTTGACATAAGTAGGTTTGGCCATATACATTGAAATTTCTCTCAGTACATAGTTCCCACTTTTTTTACAGGATCCTCTTAAATGATATAAAATACAGTGGGTATGGAAAGTATTCAGACCCCTTTACATTTTTCACTCTTTGTTTCGTTGCAGACATTTGGTAAATTCAAAAAAGTTCATTTTTTTCTCATTAATGTACACTCTACACTCCATCTTAACAGAAAAAAAAACAGAAATGTAGACATTTTTACAAATTCTTTTAAACAAGAAAAACTGAAATATCACATTGTCATAAGTATTCAGACCCTTTGTTCGGACACTCATATGTAATTCCCATGCTGTCCATTTCCTTGTGATCCTCCTTGAGATGGTTCTACTCCTTAATTGGAGTCCAGCTGTGTTCAATTAAACTTATAGGACTTGATTTGGAAAGGCACTCACCTGTCTATACAAGACCTCACAGCTCACAGTGCATGTCAGACCAAATGAGAATCATAACGTCAAAGGAACTGCCCAAGGAGCTCAGAGACAGAATTGTGGCAAGGCACAGATCTGGCCAAGGTTACAAAACAATTTCTGCAGTACTGAAGCTTCCTAAGAGCACAGTGGCTTCCATAATCCTTAAATAGAAGAAGTTTGGGACCACCAGAACTCTTCCTTGACCTGGCTGTCCAGCTAAACTGAGCAATCGTGGGAGAACAGCCTTGGTGAGAGAGGTAAAGAAGAACCCCAAGCTGAGCTCCAGAGATGCAGTAGGGAGATGGGGGAAAGTTGCATAAAGTCAACTATCACTGCAGCCCTCCACCAGTTGGGCCTTTATAGCAGAGTGGCTGAAGAGGAAGCCTCTCCTCAGTGCAAGACATATAAAAGCCTGTGTAGAGTTTGCAAAAAAAATACATAAAGGACTCCCAGACTATGAGAAATAAGATTCTCTAGTCTGATGAGACAAAGATATAACTTTTTGGTGATAATTCTAAGTGATATGTTTGGAGAAAACCAGTTACCTCATCACAGTGAAACATGGTGGTGGCAGCATCATGCTAGGGGGGTATTTTTCAGCTACAGCGACAGGAGAACTGGTTGCAATTGAAGGAAAGATGAATGTGGCCAAGTACAGAGATATGCTGGAAGAAAACCTCCTCCAGAGTGCTCTGGACCTCAGACTTGGCTGAAGGTTCACCTTCCAACAAGACAATGACCCTAAGCACACAGCTAAAATAACAAAGGAGTGGCTTCAGAACAACTCTGTGACCATGCTTGACCAACCCAGCCAGAGCCCTGACCTAAACCCAATTGAGCATCTCTGGAGAGACCTGAAAATGGCTGTCCACCAACGTTCACCATCCAACCTGACGGGACTGGAAAGGATCTGCAAGGAAGAATGTCAGAGAATCCCCAAATTCAGGTGTGAAAAACTTGTTGCATCCTTCCCAAGAAAACTCATGGCAGTTCTAGCTCAAAAGGGTGCTTCTACTCGATACTAAGCAAAGGGTCTGAATACTTATAACCACGTGATATTTCAGTTTTTCTTTTTTATAAAATTTGTAAAAATTGCTACATTTCTGTTTTTTTTCTGTCAAGATGGGGTGCAGAGTGTACATTAATGAGAAAAAAAATGAACTTTATTAAATTTACCAAGTGTCTGCAACAAAACAAAAAGTGGAAAATTTAAAGGGGTCTGAATACTTTTCGTACTTACTGTATATTACCATTAAAAGGAAATCTGTCATATCCAAAAACACTTCCTGCAGATATAGTGGTAATCTGTAGGATAATAATATTTAAATATTTGTAAGCTTCATTTACTATAGCAGTGGCTACAGGGAAAAAAAATGTTTTTTTTTCCTGCAGCAGCTTGCTCCCATTTGTCAGGATGGTGCAGTGCACTGTACAGTGAGCACACTGTTATCAATCCCCGACTCTTTAATTAACAATCTGCTTTGTATTCACGTGCTGCAGAGCAGGCTGTCAATCAAGATCAAAGTGCAGGGGAGTGATTACATCTGTGCTTACTGTATAGTGAGTAGTGACCGCATAGTCCACAGCCCCAATGACTGGAGGTGAGCTGCTGCAAGAAGCAAAAAGCTTCAATTTTTGATGGTAGCCATAAATCCAGTAAGGATACTTTCACACAACTTTATTTTTGGTCTGATTGCTGTCCTTGAAAAAACTGACCTCACACATAAAGTAATTGGACCAATGTTATTCAATTACGTTGTTCCGATTACCATTCTTTTACGGATCAAATATCTGTGTGAAAAAATTGCCGCTTGCACTATTTTCTTTATTTCAGACGAGGCTTGCCAATAGAAATCTATGGGTGTGCAAAAAAAAACAATTTGGATCCTATACATCTGATTTGGATTCACTGCAATTCTTAACATATTGAACCATATTTGGCCTTGTAAATTTTATTTAAGGAAATCTGTTAGCATGCTTCAGGGGTTAAGCCTGAGATTTCAGCAATGTATTTCTTATCACACTGTGTGCAGTTGTTTACTTGCAATATTAGTTTTAGCTTCAGGAGATTATCATAGCTGGACTAGGTCAGCTAGTCCAAAACACCCCCTGCTGTGTTCAACAGCTCACTATCTATAGACTTTATGTATAGAGTGGTATGGGCAAATTTCTGAGCTCTGCTGCAATTCTAAATCTAAAAATTCTGATTGTATCAGAGCCATTGTATCCAGTAAATTAAGTGATACATCATTGGATTCAGGGTTTCTTTGTTTATATCATGCTGCTGTCATATGAAATAGCAAAAACCTAGTGACAGATTCCCTTTTACTACAACAAATGCCATATGGATTGCATACGAATGCCATACAGTGAAAAATAATCTATGTTTTTTGGTTAAAAAAACATAGATTGTTGACGTTGGTTGAAAATTGTTTTACAGGTTTGGTTGAACTTACCCTCAGCCTGCTGGACAGGATTTACATTCTACTTTCCTACAGATTTCCCCTTAGACCCCACCATAGCGCCTCATACAGCCTGATCAGATCTCATACTTTGCACTGACGAGGGGTATTCACCCTGAAACACCATGTCTGCAAATTGAGGTTCTGATCTGGCATAAACCCTAAGGGGGGCTTTGCACGTTGCGACATCACTACTGCGATCTCGTCGGGGTCAAATCGAAAGTGACGCACATCCGGCGCCGGTAGCGACGTCGCAATGTATAAAGCCTAGAAGCACCTATAAACGATCGCGAAAGCGTCGAAAATTGGTGATCTGTGTAGTGTCGGTCATTTCCATAATTTCGCTGCTGTGACAGGTACGATGTTGTTCCTTGTTCCTGCGGCAGCACACATCGCTGTGTATGAAGCCGCAGGAGCGAGGATCATCACCTTACCTGTGACCCGCCTGCAATGAGGAAAAAAAGAGGTGGGCGGGATGTTTACATCCTGCTTATCTCCACCCCTCCGCTTCTGTTGGCCGCCTGCCGTGTGATGTCGCTGTGACGCCGCACGACCCACCCCCTTAGGAAGGAGGCGGGTTGCCTGCCAGAGCGACGTCGCAGGGCAGGTAAGTGCGTGTGAAGCTGCCGTAGCGATAATATTCGCTACGGCAGCTATCACAAGATATCGCATCTGCGACGGGGATGGGGACTATCGCGCTCGGCATCGCTACAATCGGCTAGCGATGTTGCAGCGTGCAAAGCCCCCCTAAGTCATATGACAAGACTCGTTAAAGGGTCACTTGTGACTTTTAAGATTGCTACTTCCAATAGGTGGCACTAGAGTTCGTCTCCTTCCTGAAGAGACAATTAGAGAAATTGTATAACTTTCAATTATGCAAAGTCTAACCCTTTAGTGACTGAATCTTTACTAGAAGTTTTCAGAGATGTTAATTTCTAATTATTTAAAATGAAAGAGAGCTTATGATTCCTTTCTTTACTCCTATGCGTGATCCAATCCGATTAATAATAAAGACATTAATAGAAAAAACTTGGTATTTCAAGGTTGTGTAAAAAATATGTATGTAAAACCTGAAAAAAAAACATTTCTTCTGCCTTCCTAAATGAACGTTATTTATTTTTTCTAGTGACATTTTTAGAACAGGAAGATCATTTGCATGATTACATACGTTCAGATTAGCAGGTTGATTAACTGAAGGAGTTTCTCACTTGTGACCTGCTAAAAAAAATCTTGCTACATGAATATTGTCCAGAATAGATAGTTAAAAAAAGAAATACATAAAATGGTTTGAGCAGTGTTTGCTGTAACCATGGGACTTCATTTTTCAGTAGGAATGTATAGTCATGTAATGTGGTAATAGTGCCACAGAGAGCTAAAAAATAACCACACAGACAAAAACCATTCAAAAACATGCTGATTTTACGGAGGGCTGATTGCAGTTCTAAGCAAATAGCGGTTAAATCAAAACTGATTTGCTTCATTTTTTTTCTCTACAAATTCTATATGACTGTCTCAGGTGTTTTTTTGCCTAGAGGCTCATAAACACTGCTATAAGGCATATAGAAGTGATTAAAGCTTGAGCAGCTAATTAACCCCTTTACAACTCAGCAATTTTTAATTTTACCTCTTAGTTTTTTCTCCCGATTCTTCCAAGAGCCATAACTTTTTAATTTTCTCTCAATATGGCCATATGAGGGCTTGATATTTGTGAGACGATTTGTACTTTTGAATGACACCATTTATTCTGCCACAGTGTGGTGACATTGCAAAAAGAAGTGCAACTCCACAATTGTGTTTTTTTTTTTTTTTATTTACCATGTTTACTATATGGTAAAACTGTCCTCACATTACGATTCCCCAGGTCACTATGAGTTTATCGATACCAAACATGAGTAGTTTTATTTTTAAGTGGTAGAACTTCAGAAATTTGTTAAAAAAAACCCTGTGCTTTTGACATTTTCCAACACCTGAAAAATTCTAAATTTTCAGGAGCTGGGGCTCAGTGATGACTTATTTATTGTTTCCTGAGCTGACATTTTTACTGATACCATTTTTGGGTAGATGGGATGTTTTGATCGCCTCTTATTGCATTTCATTACAATGTGGTGGTGACCAAAAACCGGAATTCTGGCATTTTGTTTTTTTTTTCTCATTACGTATTGGTAATTTGCATTACCAATCAGATTAATTTATTTTATATTTTAACAGATTGGGCATTGCTGAATGTGGCAATACCAAATATGTGTATTTTTTATTGTTTATTTTCAATGGGGCACTTTTTGTGTTTTTTTTACTAATGTTTTCATATTTTTTAAAACTTTTTTCATACTTTTTCTTGTTTTTACTAGTCCTCTTAAGGGATTTGGACTTGAAGCTCATACACTCCGATCACTTCTACTGTACAGAGTGATGCTTCAGTACCGCTCTGTACAGCAGAAATGCTGATCTACTGTGAACGTTGGTGCTCTGCCAGCATACAAATGAACTACACTATGACAGTGACAAGGGTCATTAAATGACGCTGTCATTTCAACCCACCGGAACCACATGATTATGTCAAGAGGCCGCCAATAGCGGTGGGGATTGAGGCGCTTCCCACTGGTGTGTGTTAAATCCTGCTGTCAGAGATTGACAGAGGAATTTCACTAGTTAACAGGAGATCCATCCGCACCTGTTAGCTGCACATGTCACCTGATCAGATCAGTTGACATGTGCAGGGAAACATGCAGGCTCGAGAGAGACACACAGGGGATACACACAACCTATGACGTACCAGTATGTCATATGTCGTGAAGGGGTTTAAGGTAACGGTCAAATCAAGTTTTAAGCTAAGCATATAAAGTTTTTACATTTTTGCTCATTTTTTTCAATTTTCTGAGTCACAGTCTAAATTTTAGGAAATGTAATGTCTTCCTAGTCTACTGACTTGTCTTCTTATAACTGGAATGCCATAGAAACTTTAAGTGACAAGTAGCCCAATTCTTTCTTAGGACTATAGTGATTCAGAGTATTTTAAGCCATATATGAAAACTGTGTCTCTACCGGAGGAAAAAAATGACGGTGCTTCACACATAAACACTATAATTTGGGTTTTATGAAAATGCTACTTTAACGTCATTACCAGCTGAAAAGCCCATGCAATCATCAGTTCTTCACACACCTCTAAAAGGCTATGGTTGAAAACACTTTAAATCAGGACGCAGACTCTAAGAAATGCTCCTTCAATTCAAAATGGGGGTCATGATTTCAAATATCACGTGTATTGGTTCAAGGGAAATGTTAGAACTAAAAAAGGAAAGAAAACAAGAAAAAAGGTAGGGAGAAGTTCTTTGAAAGGAAACCGAAAAAGGAAAATCTCGGAGGAATGACATTTTAGTGCACTTTGCCTCTTCCCACTAATGCCTACAGCTGGCTGCTATGCTTTAATGATTGCATCTCATTCCATTTTGTAACTTGGCTTCCTCTTAGCTTCTGCCTGATCATATTTCTAGATGTCACTCACGTTTATGTGGGCCATTGCACAAAACAAAATTAATTTAACTCAGAACAGAATCTTAATAATATTACTTTTGACAGCATGGAAAACATATTAACTATAGCTTGTCAAAAAGCTTTTCCACGAATGAATTAAACATTGAGCGGAAACATAATATATGCTGAAGCTGTTTTCTTTTATAGATTACGAGACGTTGCTGGACGTTAAACTGTACAGCTCTTCTATAATTACGGTGAAATAATGTGGCCATTGTATGGTGTGAAGAGGTAATCTTTGTTCTATTATAATGGGAAATAGGAATTCACAATGCAATTGCTTGCATGGAAAATAAGCTGGCTGGAGCAGAGTGGCAAAACCATTTAGAAGAGAACTCAACATAAGCATGTGCTTTCACGGTCCCGTCTTGTGAATACTGAGAAGTCCTGATATCTTATATGTCATATTTCACTGTTTTCAGTCCGTCTATCTTCCACTCTCAATAGGCACGAGTATATGAATATCACTTGACAAATGATCAGTACGACTTTGCATAGTATTCTTTCCTTTCCTACAAAATAATACGTATTCTCTCTTGTTTTTAATGTTGTCAGACTTTATTTTATTATTTATTTTTACATATTTATATTGTTTTCAAGCAGGAGAATAAAACTTGCTTTAGATTGGAACATTTGAAGTTAATTTTATGTTCTAAAAGACATTATTGGGATTTTGGTTTCTTTATTAATTTATTAATTTAAAGTAAATGAGTCATAACTAGTTCACAAAAAAAAATAAATCTGGAATAGTCTCAAACCAATTTAACAATAATCCAATACATATCTCTATGAAAACATTCTTTATTAAAATACACTTAAAATCGCCTGGGTAAACAGATAAGTACCAAAAATTTAAAAGGGGACACAATGTTAGGTGAGGGGTAGCTGTATACCTTCTAAGGCTGAGGCAGTAGGGTAAGGAGCCAAATGATATTAAGATTACTGCTTCCCTAATGATTCCTTTTTACTGCCCCTGCCTACCAACGGAGGGTAGGCCACCCTAACTTAGCTGGGTGCCCCCATTCCTCGTCAGGTCACCCTCACTCACCCTTAAGGCGATGTCACTGGTGAAAGCACCCGCCCCGTCGGTTGTGCGTCACGGGCAAATCACTGCTCATGGTGCACAACATCGTTAGTCCCCGTCACTCATACTTACCTGCCTAGCAACGTCGCTGTGGCCGGCGAACTGCCTCCATCCTAAGGGGGAGGTTTCTTCGGCGTCTTAGCGGCGTCACTAAGCGGCCGCCCAATAGAAGTGAAGGGGCAGAGATGAGCGGCAGGAACATCCCGCCCACCTCCTTCCTTCCTCATTGCCGGCGGCCGCAGGTACGATGTTCCTCGTTCCTGTGGTGTCACACATAGCGATGTGTTCTGCCTCAGGAACGATAAACGACCTGCATCCTGCAACAGCAACTATATTTGAGATTAGAACGACGTGTCAATGATCAACGATATGGTGAGTAATTTTGATCGTTAACGGTCGTTCCTGCGTTTCACATGCAACAACATTGCTAACGAGGCCGTATATGCGTCACGAATTCCATGACCCCAACGTCATCTCGTTGCGTGTAAAGCCCCCTTTAGATCACCCTACAAAACCAATAATTGAAAAACACCAAACACATACACAGTGGTGAAGAATAATAAAATATTCTGGGATGGAGTTATTATGCCTCCTATACTGAACTATTTGCTAATATCAATGCATAATAATAAACCTGTCACCTTATAAGATGCAAGTCAGGTCCCAGTGCACTGATTCCTATGTAAATGAGAGTCATCTATCAAAAAACAATCCACAGCTCGCTCCTTCCACCACCCAGCACATGTCATGAGGATGCCCACAACACTCACTTTGAAGTCTACAAGCAGTTCTTGAGAACTACTGTTGTTCTCTTATGACTGTTCACATTTATAAAAAAAAGTTAATAAAAAAAAGATTGTAACATTTTTGAAATTTTTTATGGGTCTCAAGGGCGCTTTACACGCTACAATATATCTTACGATGTGTTGGCGGGGTCACATCGTAAGTAACACACATCCGGCATCGTAAGTTACTATGTAGCATGTAACAGCTACGTGCAATTGCGATTGAACGGTAAAACGTTCATCGCATGCACGTCGTTCAATTCCTAAAAATTGAACGTCAGGTTGTTCATCGTACCCGGGGTTGCACACATCGTAGTGTGTGACACCCCGGAAACGATGAACAGATCCTACCTGCCTCCTGCGGCTCCCGCCGGCTTTGCGGAAGGAAGGAGGTGGCCAGGATGTTTACGTCCCGCTCATCTCCGCCCCTCCGCTTCTATTGAACGGCTGCCGCGTGACGTCGATGTGACGCCAAACGTCCCTCCCACTCCAGGAAGTAGATGTTCGCCGCCCACATCGAGGTCATATGGACGGGTTAGCATGTGTGACGGGGGGTTACTCATTTGTACGACACTTTCGACAAATTGAATCTGCCGCACATACGATGGCGGCGGGTACGATCGCATACGATATCGTATGCTGGATCGTATGGTGTAAAGCAGGCTTTAGTTTGCTTAACCCCTTTCCACCGCAGTCAATTTCTTTTGTTTTTTTTCCTCTCCATTTTCCCAGAGCCATTACTTTTTTGTTTTTTTTTCTCCCCATAGCTGTATGAATATTTGTTTATTTGCAGGACAAGTTGTAGTTTTAAAGGACAATATTAGTTTTATCATTCAATGTACTGAGAAATGTGAAAAAATTCCAAGTGTTGTAAAATTTGGGAAAAAATGCTATTCTGACATGGGTATTTGGATTTTGTTTTTAAGCATATATTCTGTGATAAAAGTTACTTTGAATCGTGATTCTCCAGCTAAACTTTTATAGTTTTTTTTCATCCAAGCAGAGGGAAAAAAAATTAGAAAAAAAAATGTTGGAGTTGATGTTGCCATAACTGTAAAGGCCCTGTCACACACAGAGATAAATCCGCGGCAGATCTGTGGTTGCAAGGAAATTGTGGACAATCAGTGCAAGGTTTGTGGCTGTGTACAAATGGAACAATATGTCCATGATTTCACTGCAACCACAGATCTGCCAAAGATTTATCTCTGTGTGTGACGGGGCCTTTACACTTTTTTTCTATCGAATGACTGGGTAAGGGATAATTTTTTTGCGTGTCAAGTGAACGGCTTTTTGGGTGCATTTTTTTTTACTATATAAGTGGTTTTGATCTGTTGTTATTGTAATTTTAGGGAGGTGTGCTGACAAAAAAAAATTGCATTTCTGGCCCTTTTATTTTTTTCTTATGATTTTATATGTTTATTTAAATCACACTTTTTTTTACCTCGGTGAAATCAAACGTGTTTTTTACTTCCATACCTTGAATGGTGGAAAAGAAGGGTGAATTGAACTATATATGTTTATATATATATATAAATATACAGTGCCTACAAGTAGTATTCAACCCCCTGCAGATTTAGCAGGTTTACACATTCGGAATTAACTTGGCATTGTGACATTTGGACTGTAAATCAGCCTGGAAGTGTGAAATGCACTGCAGCAAAAAAGAATGTTATTTCTTTTTTTTTTTTTTTTAAATTGTGAAAAGTTTATTCAGAGGGTCATTTATTATTCAACCCCTCAAACCACCAGAATTCTGTTTGGTTCCCCTAAAGTATTAAGAAGTATTTCAGGCACAAAGAACAATGAGCTTCACATGTTTGGATTAATTATCTCTTTTTGCAGCCTTTTCTGATAAATTAAGACCCTCCCCAAACTTGTGAACAGCACTCATACTTGGTCAACATGGGAAAGACAAAGGAGCATTCCAAGGCCATCAGAGACAAGATCGTGGAGGGTCTAAACGCTGGCAAGGGGTACAAAACCCTTTACAAGGAGTTGGGACTACCTGTCTCCACTTTTGGGACCGTCATCCGGAAGTGGAAGGCTTATGGAACTACTGTTAGCCTTCCACGGCCTGGACAGCCTTTGAAAGTTTCCACCCGTGCCGAGGCCAGGCTTGTCCGAAGAGTCAAGGCTAACCCAAGGACAACAAGGAAGGAGCACCGGGAAGATCTCATGGCAGTGGGGACATTGGTTTCAGTCAATACCATAAGTAACGTACTCCACCGCAATGGTCTCCGTTCCAGACGAGCCCGTAAGGTACCTTTACTTTCAAAGCGTCATGTCAAGGCTCGTCTACAGTTTGCTCATGATCACTTGAAGTACTCTGAGACAGACTGGTTCAAGGTTCTCTGGTCTGATTAGACGAAGATCGAGATCTTTGGTGCCAACCACACACGTGACGTTTGGAGACTGGATGGCACTGCATACGACCCCAAGAATACCATCCCTACAGTCAAGCATGGTGGTGGCAGCATCATGCTGTGAGCCTGTTGCTCAGCCAAGGGGCCTGGCCATCTGGTCCTCATCCATGGGAAGATGGATAGCACGGCCTACCTGGAGATTTTGGCCAAGAACCTGCGCTCCTCCATCAAGGATCTTAAGATGGGTCGTCATTTCATCTTCCAACAAGACAACAACCCCAAAGCACACAGCCAAGAAAACCAAGGCCTGGTTCAAGAGGGAAAAAATCAAGGTGTTGCAGTGGCCTAGTCAGTCTCCTGACCTTAACCCAATTGAAAACTTGTGGAAGGAGCTCAAGATTAATGTCCACATGAGACACCCAAAGAACCTAGATAACTTGGAGAAGATCTACATGGAGGAGTGGGCCAAGATAACTCCAGAGACCTGTGCCGGCCTGATCAGGTCTTATAAAAGACGATTATTAGCTGTAATTGCAAACAAGGGTTATTCCACAAAATATTAAACCTAGGGGTTGAATAATAATTGACCCACACTTTTATGTTGAAAATTTATTAAAATTTAACTGAGCAACACAACTTGTTGGTTTGTAAGATTTATGCCTCTGTTAATAAATTCTGCTCTTGTTTGAAGTTTGCAGGCTCTAACTTATTTGCATCTTATCAAACCTGCTAAATCTGCAGGGGGTTGAATACTACTTGTAGGCACTGTATATATATATATATATATATATATATATATATATATATATATATACACATATATATATATATATGTATATATATATATATATATATATATATATATATATATATATATATATATATATATATATATATATATATACATACAGTGGGGGAAAGAAAGTATTTAGTCAGCCACCAATTGTGCAAGTTCTCCCACTTAAAAAGATGAGAGAGACCTGTAATTGACATCATAGGTAGACCACAACTATGAGAGACAAATCCAGAAAATCATCTTCTCTTATTTGCAAAGATTTTTTTTGCAAATTATGGGGGAGAATAAAGATAAGATTTTTGGCTTTCACAAACCTGTAACTTCTTCTTTAAGAGGCTCCTCTGTCCTCCACTCATAACCTGTAGTAATGGCAGCTGTTTGAACTTGTTATCAGTATAAAAGACACCTGTCCACAACCTCAAATAGTCACACTCCAAACTCCACTATGGTGAAAATCAAAAAGCTGTTGAAGGACACCAGAAACAAATTTGTAGCCCTGCACCAGGATGGGAAGACTGAATCTGCAATAGGCAAGCAGCTTGGTGTGATTAAATCAATTGTGGGAGCAAAAATAAGAAAATGGAAGACATACAAGACCACTGATAATCTCCCTCGATCTGGGTCTCCATGCAAAATCTCAAATAAATGATCACAAGAATGGTCAGTAAAAAACCCCAAACCACACAGGAGTATCTAGTGAATGACCTGCATAGAGCTAGGACCATCGTAACAAAGGCTAACATCAGTAACACACTATGCCGCAAGGAACTTAGATCCTGCAGTGTCAGATGTGTTCCCCTGCTTAATCCAGTACACGTCCAGGCCCATCTGAAGTTTGCTAGAGAGCATTTGGATTATCCAGAAGGGTAGTGGGAGAATGTCATATGGTCTGATGAAACCAAAGTAGAACTGTTTGGTAGAAACACAACTCATTGTATTTGGAGGAGTCAGAATGCTGAGTTGCATCCATAGAACACCATACCTACTGTGAAGCATGGGGTGGCAACATCATGCTTTGGGGCTATTTCTCTAAAAAGGGACCAAGACGACTGATCTGTGTATATGAAAGAATGAATGGTGTCATATATTGTGAGATTTTGAGTGCAAACCTCCTTCCATCAGCAAGGGCATTGAAGATGAAATGTTGCTGGGTCTTTCAGCATGATCATAATCCCAAGCACACTGACGGGGCAACAAAGAAGTGGCTTCGTAAGAAGCATATGAAGGTCCAGGTGTGGCCTAGCCAGTCTCCAGATCACAACCCCATTGAAAACCTTTGGAGGGAGTTGAAAGTCCGTGTTGCCCAGCAACAAGCCCAAAACATCCCTGCTCTAGAGGAAATCTGCATGGAGGAATGGGACAACATACCACCAACAGTATGTGCCAACCTTATGAAGACTTACAGAAAATGTTTGACCTCTGTCATTGCCAACAAAGGATATATAACAAAATATTCAGATGAACTTTTGTCATTGACCAAATACTTATTTTCCACCATAATTTACAAATAAAATCTTGCCAAATCAGACAAGGTGATTTTCTGGATTTGTTTTCTCATTTTTTCTTTCACAGTTGTAGTCTCCCTATGATGTCAATTACAGGCCTCTGTCATCTTTTTCAGTTGGAGAACTTGAACAATTGGTGGCTGACTAAACACTTTTTTCCCCACTATGTATATAAACTAATATTTTGAGAGACTTTTTTTTATTTTTTACTTTATTTTTTTACAACCTGCATTTGTTGCTTATAGAATATACTGCAATACCAGAATATTGAAGTATACAGTGTAAAGCTTAGTGCACTTTAAAGCTTCGCAAATAGCTGGGAATCAGAGAAACTCCAAGATGGCGGTGACAGTGGCCCTCAGGAGGCCTCTAGCCGGCATAGTAACCCATCGGGATTGCATCACAGGGTGTTGTTGGGAGCCGATAAACATAAGTATCAGCGCATGTTACATGTAATTACTGCTGTTATAGATTGTTGCTAGCTTGTAACATACCCGGTATCTGCCATGTGTGGAGAAATCTGAATTCCTAAGCCTCCTCCACATGCAATCACCCTCTCAATCATGTACATGTAAGTAATATTGTTTTAGGGAGTTAAACAAAGCTTTTACCTATTATGTGAATGAAGGTTCCCATGGCTGGCCTCTACAGGTAAATGGATGTCCATAAACAGCTTTGTTTTAATAATACTTTGGTAGAAAGAGGAGGTGATATGTTGCTTTAGTGAGAAATTATATAATCCATTAGACTATGAGCTGTAGATTCTTACAAACGTCTTAAACTGACCATTTCAACTGCTGCAATGCTCTGACACAAAGGAAACAACATCAAAGAAAGAACAGAAATTGCAAGTTCCGACGTAATCCTTTTAAAGTAAAGTCTAAGAACTTTATGCGATGCTGTCTAAAGTGTTACATGAAATAAACAAAAGCTTCACTAGTTTATTGACTTTCATTTTGCTCTCAAAATTCTTGTGAAGGCTAGATAAACCATTAAAGCTTTGCTTTTAGAGAAGAATGTCAAAACTTTGCCTATGCAGAGCAAATGGAGAACTTTCTGAATTCAAGGTGTAACCTCATTTAAAGGAAATATTGTTTTCTTAAGACCTAAAAACCCATAAATTTAGATCCCAAAAACCTACAACATAAAGCTTGCAGTTCTCATTTGCAAAATATAAAAAGAAGATACTTGGGCTTAAGGGTAATACAATCTTCTACATGTCTGAAGTTCAAATGTGCTAGTGTGACGCCCTGGACTAGCCAGGTAGTCACATACATACCAACATACACCCCCCACCCTAGACAGTAACAACAGTCAATCAAAAACCCTTGTTGCCTCCCTCCAAGGTCTGATGTCCACACCAGGTGGGGCAGAGCCAGGTGGTTGGCCCCACCCACCGAGGAGTTTACAGGCCTGGAGGCGGGAAAAGTGACAGATCAGTTTAGGAGGTGAAAGTGAGAGGAGTAAATTGTCTGCGTGTGCCTGGGTAGGAGCCCAGGCACTGACAGCAAGGTTGGCAGACGGTGGTGGCCGTCTGCAGGAGTTGGTGGAACTCTGCAGAGCCGTAAGGACCGGGGTCAGGCGTTGGCCCGCCGGTACCAAACCGGGGAGCGGAGTGAAGCTAAGCACACAGGCACACCCCGACCAGGCTTGGAGCCGCCGTCAATAGTCAATTCCGAGTGTGACAGGAACCCCAGGGGTTTCCCAACAACCAAGTCCCGACAGAAGGTAACCGCTCACACCGTGAGGATATACAGCCACCGCCACAGGCTAGAGATCCAAGGGCCAGCGCCTGCGGGCAAAATGGGCTCCTACGGCACCTATACGCCGGGGAGTGGACTACTGGTGGGAACCACAGGAATCAGAACATTCTAAAAGGTGCAGGGAAAGACAGCTGTCGCGGGCGGAGGAGGGGACGCTGCGCTCACCACGCTCGGGTCCGGCGCTGCTGCTGCTCGGTGGCTCGAGTGGTGGGCCGGATCCGGGGACTCGAGCGGCGCTCCTCGCCCGTGAGTGAAAAGGGGATTATTGGTTGTGGGGGTTTTGATTATGGATATTGTCCGTGACGCCACCCACGGTTGTGGTGATTTTTGTGACACCACCGCTGCTCTAGATGGGGATCCCGGGAGCGATGACTGGGAGCAGCTTGGTTGTTAGTTCTCCCCTCCGTGGGTAGGGGGGTTGGTTGTCCCGGGGCCCGGTGATGGGGTAGGGATGGATGGCAGGCAGGTTACGGGACCTGGGGAGGTGCAGGGTCGCGGGGGCAGCGCTGTGCCGCACGGCACGGTGGTACTCACTCAGCCCAATGATGAAGACACAGTTCTCGGTAAAACACACGGCTGGATGGACGGGTCCCACAGACGGCTGCAGTGTTGTTGCTCCCAGCAGGTTGGTAGCAACTGCCTTTCCTTGCACCTAAGATGTCTGTACGGTTCCTAACCGTACAGACATCGGTTCCTTTCCTTGCACCTAAGATGGCGGTGACAGTGGCCCTCAGAAGGCCTCTAGCCGGCATAGTAACCCATTGGGATTGCATCACAGGGTGTTGTTGGGAGCCGATAAACATAAGTATCAGCGCATGTTACATGTAATTACTGCTGTTATAGATTGTTGCTAGCTTGTAACATACCCAATATCTGCCATGTGTGGAGAAATCTCAATTCCTAAGCCTCCTCCACATGCAATCACCCTCTCAATCATGTACATGTAAGTAATATTGTTTTAGGGAGTTAAACAAAGCTTTTACCTATTATGTGAATGAAGGTTCCCATGGCTGGCCTCTACAGGTAAATGGATGTCCATAAACAGCTTTGTTTTAATAATACTTTGGTAGAAAGAGGAGGTGATATGTTGCTTTAGTGAGAAATTATATAATCCATTAAACTAAGAGCTGTAGATTCTTACAAACGTCTTAAACTGACCATTTCAACTGCTGCAATGCTCTGACACAAAGGAAACAACATCAAAGAAAGAACAGAAATTGCAAGTTCCGACGTAATCCTTTTAAAGTAAAGTCTAAGAACTTTATGCGATGCTGTCTGAAGTGTTACATGAAATAAACAAAAGCTTCACTAGTTTATTGACTTTCATTTTGCTCTCAAAATTCTTGTGAAGACTAGATAAACCATTAAAGCTTTGCTTTTAGAGAAGAATGTCAAAACTTTGCCTATACAGAGCAAATGGAGAACTTTCTGAATTCAAGGTGTAACCTCATTTAAAGGAAATATTGTTTTCTTAAGACCTTAAAACCCATAAATTTAGATCCCAAAAACCTACAGCATAAAGCTTGCAGTTCTCATTTGCAAAATATAAAAAGAAGATACTTGGGCTTAAGGGTAATACAATCTTCTACATGTCTGAAGTTCAAATGTGCTAGTGTGACGCCCAGGACTAGCCAGGTAGTCACATACATACCAACATACACCCCCCACCCTAGACAGTAACAACAGTCAATCAAAAACCCTTGTTGCCTCCCTCCAAGGTCTGATGTCCACACCAGGTGGGGCGGAGCCAGGCGGTTGGCCCCACCCACCGAGGAGTTTACAGGCCTGGAGGCGGGAAAAGTGACAGATCAGTTTAGGAGGTGAAAGTGAGAGGAGTAAATTGTCTGCGTGTGCCTGGGTAGGAGCCCAGGCACTGACAGCAAGGTTGGCAGACGGTGGTGGCCGTCTGCAGGAGTTGGTGGAACTCTGCAGAGCCGTAAGGACCGGGGTCAGGCGTTGGCCCGCCGGTACCGAACCGGGGAGCGGAGTGAAGCTAAGCACACAGGCAGACCCCGACCAGGCTTGGAGCTGCCGTCAATAGTCAAATCCGAGTGTGACAGGAACCCCAGGGGTTTCCCAACAACCAAGTCCCGACAGAAGGAAACCGCTCACAACTTGAGGATATACAGCCACCGCCACAGGCTAGAGATCCAAGGGCCAGCGCCTGCGGGCAAAATGGGCTCCTACGGCACCTACAGTTAGGTCCAGAAATATTTGGACAGTGACACAAGTTTTGTTATTTTAGCTGTTTACAAAAACATGTTCACAAATACAATTATATATATAATATGGGCTGAAAGTGCACACTCCCAGCTGCAATATGAGAGTTTTCACATCCAAATCGGAGAAAGGGTTTAGGAATCATAGCTCTGTAATGCATAGCCTCCTCTTTTTCAAGGGACCAAAAGTAATTGGACAAGGGACTCTAAGGGCTGCAATTAACTCTGAAGGCGTCTCCCTCGTTAACCTGTAATCAATGAAGTAGTTAAAAGGTCTGGGGTTGATTACAGGTGTGTGGTTTTGCATTTGGAAGCTGTTGCTGTGACCAGACAACATGCGGTCTAAGGAACTCTCAATTGAGGTGAAGCAGAACATCCTGAGGCTGAAAAAAAAGAAAAAATCCATCAGAGAGATAGCAGACATGCTTGGAGTAGCAAAATCAACAGTCGGGTACATTCTGAGAAAAAAGGAATTGACTGGTGAGCTTGGGAACTCAAAAAGGCCTGGGCGTCCACGGATGACAACAGTGGTGGATGATCGCCGCATACTTTCTTTGGTGAAGAAGAACCTGTTCACAACATCAACTGACGTCCAGAACACTCTCAGTGAAGTAGGTGTATCTGTCTCTAAGTCAACAGTAAAGAGAAGACTCCATGAAAGTAAATACAAAAGGGTTCACATCTAGATGCAAACCATTCATCAATTGCAAAAATAGACAGGCCAGAGTTAAATTTGCTGAAAAACACCTCATGAAGCCAGCTCAGTTCTGGAAAAGTATTCTATGGACAAATGAGACAAAGATCAACCTTTACCAGAATGATGGGAAGAAAAAAGTTTGGAGAAGAAAGGGAATGGCACATGATCCAAGGCACACCACATCCTCTGTAAAACATGGTGGAGGCAACGTGATGGCATGGGCATGCATGGCTTTCAATGGCACTGGGTCACTTGTGTTTATTGATGACATACAGTTAGGTCCAGAAATATTTGGACAGTGACACAAGTTTTGTTATTTTAGCTGTTTACAAAAACATGTTCAGAAATACAATTATATATATAATATGGGCTGAAAGTGCACACTCCCAGCTGCAATATGAGAGTTTTCACATCCAAATCGGAGAAAGAGTTTAGGAATCATAGCTCTGTAATGCATAGCCTCCTCTTTTTCAAGGGACCAAAAGTAATTGGACAAGGGACTCTAAGGGCTACAATTAACTCTGAAGGCGTCTCCCTTGTTAACCTGTAATCAATGAAGTAGTTAAAAGGTCTGGGGTTGATTACAGGTATGTGGTTTTGCATTTGGAAGCTGTTGCTGTGACCAGACAACATGCGGTCTAAGGAACTCTCAATTGAGGTGAAGCAGAACATCCTGAGGCTGAAAAAAAGAAAAAATCCATCAGAGAGATAGCAGACATGCTTGGAGTAGCAAAATCAACAGTCGGGTACATTCTGAGAAAAAAGGAATTGACTGGTGAGCTTGGGAACTCAAAAAGGCCTGGGCGTCCACGGATGACAACAGTGGTGGATGATCGCCGCATACTTTCTTTGGTGAAGAAGAACCCGTTCACAACATCAACTGATGTCCAGAACACTCTCAGTGAAGTAGGTGTATCTGTCTCTAAGTCAACAGTAAAGAGAAGACTCCATGAAAGTAAATGCAAAGGGTTCACATCTAGAGGCATACCATTCATCAATTCCAAAAATAGACAGGCCAGAGTTAAATTTGCTGAAAAACACCTCATGAAGCCAGCTCAGTTCTGGAAAAGTATTCTATGGACAGATGAGACAAAGATCAACCTGTACCAGAATGATGGGAAGAAAAAAGTTTGGAAAAGAAAGGGAACGGCACATGATCCAAGGCACACCACATCCTCTGTAAAACATGGTGGAGGCAACGTGATGGCATGGGCATGCATGGCTTTCAATGGCACTGGGTCACTTGTGTTTATTGATGACATAACAGCAGACAAGAGTAGCCGGATGAATTCTGAAGTGTACCGGGATATACTTTCAGCCCAGATTCAGCCAAATGCCGCAAAGTTGATTGGACGGCGCTTCATAGTACAGATGGACAATGACCCCAAGCATACAGCCAAAGCTACCCAGGAGTTCATGAGTGCAAAAAAGTGGAACATTCTGCAATGGCCAAGTCAATCACCAGATCTTAACCCAATTGAGCATGCATTTCACTTGCTCAAATCCAGACTTAAGACGGAAAGACCCACAAACAAGCAAGACCTGAAGGCTGCGGCTGTAAAGGCCTGGCAAAGCATTAAGAAGGAGGAAACCCAGCGTTTGGTGATGTCCATGGGTTCCAGACTTAAGGCAGTGATTGCCTCCAAAGGATTCGCAACAAAATATTGAAAATAAAAATATTTTGTTTGGGTTTGGTTTATTTGTCCAATTACTTTTGACCTCCTAAAATGTGGAGTGTTTGTAAAGAAATGTGTACAATTCCTACAATTTCTATCAGATATTTTTGTTCAAACCTTCAAATTAAACGTTACAATCTGCACTTGAATTCTGTTGTAGAGGTTTCATTTCAAATCCAATGTGGTGGCATGCAGAGCCCAACTCGCGAAAATTGTGTCACTGTCCAAATATTTCTGGACCTAACTGTAACAGCAGACAAGAGTAGCCGGATGAATTCTGAAGTGTACCGGGATATACTTTCAGCCCAGATTCAGCCAAATGCCGCAAAGTTGATCGGACGGCGCTTCATAGTACAGATGGACAATATCCCCAAGCATATAGCCAAAGCTACCCAAGAGTTCATGAGTGCAAAAAAGTGGAACATTCTGCAATGGCCAAGTCAATCACCAGATCTTAACCCAATTGAGCATGCATTTCACTTGCTCAAATCCAGACTTAAGACGGAAAGACCCACAAACAAGCAAGACCTGAAGGCTGCGGCTGTAAAGGCCTGGCAAAGCATTAAGAAGGAGGAAACCCAGCATTTGGTGATGTCCATGGGTTCCAGACTTAAGGCAGTGATTGCCTCCAAAGGATTTGCAACAAAATATTGAAAATAAAAATATTTTGTTTGGGTTTAGTTTATTTGTCCAATTACTTTTGACCTCCTAAAATGTGGAGTGTTTGTAAAGAAATGTGTACAATTCCTACAATTTCTATCAGATATTTTTGATCAAACCTACAAATTAAACGTTACAATCTGCACTTGAATTCTGTTGTAGAGGTTTCATTTCAAATCTAATGTGGTGGCATGCAGAGCTCAACTCGCGAAAATTGTGTCACTGTCCAAATATTTCTGGACCTAACTGTATACGCCGGGGAGTGGACTACTGGTGGGCAACCACAAGAATCAGAACATTCTAAAAGGTGCAGGGAAAGACAGCTGTCGCGGGCGGAGGAGGGGACGCTGCGCTCACCACGCTCGGGTCCGGCGCTGCTGCTGCTCGGTGGCTCAAGCGGTGGGCCGGATCCAGGGGACTCGAGCGGTGCTCCTCGCCCGTGAGTGAAAAGGGGATTATTGGTTGTGGGGGTTTTGATTATGGATATTGTCCGTGATGCCACCCACGGTTGTGGTGATTTTTGTGACACCACCGCTGCTCTAGATGGGGATCCCGGGAGCGGTGACTGGGAGCAGCTTGGTTGTTTGTTCTCCCCTCCGTGGGTAGGGGGGTTGGTTGTCCCGGGGCCCGGTGATGGGGTAGGGATGGATGGCAGGCAGGTTACGGGGCCTGGGGAGGTGCAGGGTCACGGGGGCAGCGCTGTGCCGCACGGCACGGTGGTACTCACTCAGCCCAATGATGAAGACACAGTTCTCGGTAAAACACACGGCTGGATGGACGGGTCCCACAGATGGCTGCGGTGTTGTTGCTCTCAGCAGGTTGGTAGTAACTGCCTTTCCTTGCACCTAAGATGTCTGTATGGTTCCAATGGGTTCCCACCGGTAACCCGCTCCCCGGCTTGGATATGGGCCGGAGAAGCCCCTTTTGCCCGCAGGCGCTGGCCCTGAGAAACGGTTGCCTTGGCGGTGGCGGTGTCTCTCTCACTCGGTTGGATGGTTGCCTTTTGTCGGGACTTGACTGTTTGGAAACCCAGGAGGTCCCCTTCACGGGAAATTCACGGCGACTCCTAGCCTTGCCGGGGTCCGAAAAGCCCCTGCCAGATGGTGCTGGCTCCTCTTTGTGTACCGGTCGGGTACTGCCGGGCCACCACTCGTCCACGGTCCTTACGGTAGACTCCAATCGGCCACTCCTGCAGACGGTCACCACCGTCTGCCAACCTTGCTGATCTGTCCGGGCCACACACCCGGACCAACTTCAGGCTGCTCGACTACTACCTTCTGCTCACTTTCACTTCTCAACTGTCCTCAGTCCTCTCCAAACTCTATCTGCCTGGTTTTCCCGCCTCCAGGACTGTGAACTCCTCGGTGGGCGGGACCAACCGCCTGGCCCACCCCCTGGTGTGATCATCAGCCCCTGGAGGAAGGCAACAAGGGTTTTGTGTTCTGGCTTTGGTGTGCCTGCTGGGAGTGTGGGGTGTGTTGATGTTGTGCTCTGTGGCCCCTGGCTTGTCCAGGGCGCCACATTCCCCCTTAGTTAAATGCAGACCGTCCGCGGGCTGCCCGTCCATCACCGGTTTATTTTCACCAACTGAAAAAGATAGAAAAACGGTAACAGACATACAATTATAATAACATCTTCCCACATCGGGAGGTACTCTTACTTAAACGTTACTAACGGTTGCAAACGGTTACGGCTTCCGCTCTCTCCCACCCAAGCAACCTGGCCCTGATGCTGCCCCTAAGCAAACAGGCAGCACCCCTTGACCCCAGTCCAGCACAAATTGCCCGAGCGGGTTCTGTCCTTTTCAGGGGACCCACGTCCATGGGGAACCCCTGAAACCCCCAGAGGATTGCCACCGGTTCCGGTGGTGGCTGGGCCCCAGCCTGCTCCACTGCAGGCCCTTCCTCCAATCTGCCTCTCCGGAGGCGGTAACGGTGGGAGCTGTAACAAACATTTTTATTTACATGCCACAAGTTCGTGGTTGCCTTGCAAGTTCTCAGGCTTGTTCATAAGTAGTTTCTTATGTAAAAATGGTGAAGGGGGTCCCAACGGGGACCAGGTGCCGGCTACGACCGGTTCCAAATCACAGTTGACAATCAGGTACTTTCTTCTGTTTCATTCACTTATCATTTTCAAACTTTCAAACTTTAAAACAGTACTTTCTTAACACACAATGTGGTCCCAACGGGGACGGGGACAACGGCATTCCGCTGCCCTTAGGGTGCACTTTCATCCTCCCCACCCAGCTCTGGGTGGAAGAACATGGGCACCAGCCCCTCCAGCGCATAGCAGGCGCGGTGAGGAAGGGCCGCCCGATACCCGTTATTTCCACTCCGGGGGATGTAAGTGGCCTCCATGTCATGCAGAGCGACGACTCCTTCATCTTCTTCCGAAACGGGCTCGGTGTCAGGCCCGGAATCATTATCGTCCGTCCCTGCGCCAGGCGGGTTGCCGCCAGCTGCCGCAGCTTCCAGGCTCGCCACTCTCTTGGCCACTGTTATGAAGGGGTGTACGCCCGACAGGCCAGACGTAGCGCGGTGTATGGGCAAGGAGGACGGAGGCAGCATGGGGGCCAGGGGCAGACCGGGTCCCTCAGCCGCAACGGCCGGTCCCTCGGGGACACAGGGGCGTGGGTCACTCACTAGCTCCTCCATCATGTCCTCCATTCCATACACCCGTGCGACTGCAGCTATCTCCTCCACCTCCGTGGTCCACTGCTCCATCAGCCTACATATCTGGCTCTGGTAGTGTCGGCAGATCCCTGACGTTCGGGCCCTCAGCCATACCGCTGTCCCGGGCACCGGCTCGGTAGCCTCCACATAGCTAGGTGGAGCGGACATTCTTTGCAAGGGTCAGCGGATCGTGGGGTCCCGGCGTCCCTATCTGCACAGCCGCGCTCACATGCGACCAGCCGCCATTTCGTCCCCCTTAGTTTCTTTCCGGCTCCTCCTCTATCGGGGCGGGGTTTAGGCCTTCGCGCCTCCACTACTCGAGGAGACGCTCGAGCGGGAACTCTTCGCGCCCAAGATGGCGGCTTTTCAAATTTTCCGGCCGGACACCTCCGGCGGTCACACAAGGCGCACTTCCACCAATCGGTAGAACGGTAGGATCCTGTTCGTGACGCCAAGTTGTCGCGGGCGGAGGAAGGGACGCTGCGCTCACCACGCTCGGGTCCGGCGCTGCTAGTGCTCGGTGGCTCGAGCGGTGGGACGGATCCGGGGACTCGAGCGGCGCTCCTCGCCCGTGAGTGAAAAGGGGATTATTGGTTGTGGGGGTTTTGATTATGGATATTGTCCGTGACGCCACCCACGGTTGTGGTGATTTTGGTGACACCACCGCTGCTCTAGACGGGGATCCCGAGAGCGGTGACTGGGAGCAGCTTGGTTGTTAGTTCTCCCCTCCGTGGGTAGGGGGGTTGGTTGTCCCGAGGCCCGGTGATGGGGTAGGGATGGATGGCAGGCAGGTTATGGGGCCTGGGGAGGTGCAGGGTCGCGAGGGCAGCGCTGTGCCGCACGGCACGGTGGTACTCACTCAGCCCAATGATGAAGACACAGTTCTCGGTAAAACACACGGCTGGGTGGACGGGTCCCACAGACGGCTGCGGTGTTGTTGCTCCCAGCAGGTTGGTGGCAACTGCCTTTCCCTGCACCTAAGATGTCTGTACGGTTCCAATGGGTTCCCACCGGTAACCCGCTCCCCGGCTTGGATATGGGCCGGAGGAGCCCCTTTTGCCCACAGGCGCTGGCCCTGAGAAACGGTTGCCTTGGCGGTGGCGGTGTCTCTCTCACTCGGTTGGACGGTTGCCTTCTGTCGGGACTTAACTGTTTGGAAACCCAGGAGGTCCCCTTCACTAACGGATTTGGCAAATTCATGGCGACTCTTAGCCTTGCCGGGGTCCGAAAAGCCCCTGCCAGATGGTGCTGGCTCCTCTTTGTGTACCGGTGCGGTACCGCCGGGCCACCGCCCGTCCACGGTCCTTACGGTAGACTCCAATCGGCCACTCCTGCAGACGGTCACCACCGTCTGCCAACCTTGCTGATCTGTCCGGGCCACACACCCGGACCAACTTCAGGCTGCTCGACTACTACCTTCTGCTCACTTTCACTTCTCAACTGTCCTCAGTCCTCTCCAAACTCTATCTGCCTGGTTTTCCCGCCTCCAGGACTGTGAACTCCTCGGTGGGCGGGACCAACCACCTGGCCCACCCCCTGGTGTGATCATCAGCCCCTGGAGGAAGGCAACAAGGGTTTTGTGTTCTGGCTTTGGTGTGCCTGCTGGGAGTGTGGGGTGTGTTGATGTTGTGCTCTGTGGCCCCTGGCTTGTCCAGGGTGCCACACAGCCACCATCAGCCGTCTGGGGAGAGCACAACAACAACACTGCAGCCGGCTGCGGGACCCGTCCATCCGGCCGTTTTGGTTTACCAGAGACTCTGTCAGTGATTGTCTGAGTGAGTACACCAGTGCCATCCGGCATCGCGCCGCACAGTCTCTACACCCCAGCCATCTAGCCTCCCCGTTACATCACCGGGCCCCGGGAACACCAATACCCCTACCCACGGAGGGGACAACATCTCAGCTGCACCCTACCATCTCTCCCGGGAACCCCGTTACCAGCAGCGGTGGTGCCATCATCACCACGTCCCGTGGGTGGCGTTGCGAACAATCTCCCTAAACATATCACCCCTTTTCACTCACGGACGAGAAGCACTGCTTGAGTCCCCGGGTCCGGTCCACCGCTCGAGCCACCGAGCAGCAGCAGCAGAAGCCCCGGACCCGAGCATGGCGAGCGCGTTCCCCTCCGCCCGCGACACTAGCTTAATTTGTATAGATATTATCCCCTCTGCAACCAAGATACGTAAATTTACAGCATGTGGTTGCAGAGGAATTATGAAGCAGGCTCAGAAGCTTAGTCCACACCATACCAGGTAGATGTCGGTAGACAATATTTGTCTGTTAATCTGTGGCTAGACTTCAGAGGAGGGTGTTGTTTTGGTTATAAAGTGCAATACCATTGTATTGGTGTTTATACTATAACCAATCAGTTGATCACAGGGTCCCGAATACTATTAAAAAAATAAATTTCAAAACATAAAATGTCATTTTAGTTTAACTATTAAACTATATAACCACCCTTTCTACATCATTAAAAAGAAATCAAGAAATAAAAAAAAATAAAAATAAGCATGTTTGATATTGCCACTTCCAAAAAATGTCCAATCCTACCAGTGTGAGACATTTATATTAGGAAAGTAGACTGTCAGTCATTACATGTCTCAAACTAGTAATAGTAATGTTAACATCTGAATTTCTCTGTAATAAGACACCAGATTGCAGATATTATTGTTAATTCAACTTTTTACAATCTGCATAGCTATATACATAACTTAGGAGGGCTGATGCTACTGACAGATCCCATTTTAAAAATTGCAATAAAAAGAGATCAAAATGTATGCACTCAAGTAAAGTATCAGTAAGATACTCCATTCTGTAAGAGAGGAGATGAAGCATAGTTAGAAAGATGTCTTATTGGCTTTGAGTGTTGAGCACAGAACTAGCGTCCCACTAGGATGAGACCACCCACTCAGCAGATATGAAAAAAGAAAATATGCATTTTCAAAAAACAGGCAGATGGGATAAAATTGTAGATTTCCATCACTGTTACCCTGGCTTTCTTCTTAAATTCCTGATTCCTGCAATGGACTTTGTTTCAGTTTATATGTGGAACTCATCAGAAGCGGATCAACAGTTAGCCAATAATACTCAGTTGACGTCCTTAGAATTGGCCACATTTACAAGGGATAATGCTGAGATCTGCATAAGTTCTCATTTTGCAATCGGGAAAGGTTTATTTCATGCTTTTTTCCCCCATTTGATTTTAGATAAAAGCTGACGCGTTTCTGTTGTGTAAAAAACGCCCTTATTCATAGAAACATGTTTGTATGAGTAAGGGCATCTTTTACATGCCAGCAACACATCAGGTTTTATCTATGCTGCAGTCCATTCAATGTTTTGTAATTTTTTTATTTTATTCACTGCTCCTTTGGAAGATGCCGTTCCTTTCCTTAATTTTGTGCTTTTTCTAGTAGACGCCATGCCAGAGTGTTTCGCACTAGGGATGATTGAATACCTCAAATATTCGGCTTCGCGAATATTTGCCGAATAGGTCACCGCTATTTAACTATTCTTGAATATTCGATGCACAATGTAAGTCTATGGGAAGCCCGAATAACAACTATTCGGAACTATTCGGGCTTCCCATAGACTTACTTTGCTCATAGAATATTCGCATAGCAGCGAGCTATTCGTCGGATATTCGCGAAGCCAAATATTTAAGGTATTCGATCAACCCTATTCGGCACCCATTTCACTCATTATGGATTGAAACTACTAGATTCAACGTGGTGAGCTTCCAATTTTTATTTGTTTACATTTTACATTACTGTACTTTGGAAAATTCCATATAAAGTACTATGCTAAACTCTCCGGAACCATACGTTTATTAAAAGATATAACCTATATTGTACATGACATAGACATAAAGGTAAAGCCGGTCACATTCTAGGAGGTCCATTTGCAAAGATTTCCTCTTGGCCAGAGGAAGCTCAATTTAATTGGTTGTTTTAGTGTTAATGCCTGAAGAGGTTGCTGACAAAATCTGGTTATGAAATACTATTTTTTCAGGCATCAATAAAGATGTTTTCTACTGCAGGTTTCAATCCTTTGAAATACAAACCTTACTGTGAACACTGAAGTAGTGCTCAGAAGTATTTCTTTTTCATTTTCTTAACCGTGCTTCTTGCACCTGCCAACAAGTTGCGAGACTACTGCACATTAAAAGCAACAGAAGATAAAGGTTCAAAGCATACAGTATATATTGTGAACCTGGTTTAAAAGTCCTTTTGTATTTATACAGGAATTATCATTTCTATACATATACAGCAATGAGGGTAAAGTTAACCCTTGATAGAACCAGGAATTTTTCATTTTATTTTTATTTCATTTTTTCCCCTGTTCAAAGAGTGATATGTTTTTAATTTTACTGTTAATAGAGTCATATAAGGGTTGTTTTTTGCTGATCTGTAGTTTTGAATGACACTATTCATTTTATCATACAATTTACTAGACAATAAAAATGTGCAATGAAATTGAAACCCCCCCATCATACACAAACATTTCCACGGTTGATTTTTGGGTGTTTTTTTCCAGAATTTATTGTATGACATAAATAAGCTGACTACATGATTCTCCACGCTGGTGCAGTTAAAGCAATATAAAACTTATCCAAGTGTTTTACTATTTTAGTAATGCAAAAAAATTCCAAAATTTGTAAAAAAAAAATTTACATTTTCGCCATCGCTTTCTGAACTTTTTTTTAAAAATGTTCAATCAAAGGAACCGTGTGAAGGCTTGCTTTTTTGCTCCCTAAAATTACATTTTATTGATATCATTTTGGGTTATATATATAAAATATATATATATATATATATATATATATATATATATATATATATATATATATATATGATATTTTGATTGCATTTCATTGCATATATTTGTGAATTTCCATAACCAAAACGTGGCATTTGTAGGGTTCTATTTTTTTTTTAATTTTTGAAGCTTATTACATGGTTTAAAATATTTTATATTTGAAGGAGCTCTTATCTATCATGTGATAACTGGGCCCAATTGAAAGAGTACCATTTTGTCTGTGTTTCAATAGGCTTTGTAGAGCTCGTTGTTCTTAATGTAGCCTGGTTATCAATTCAAGAACACACTTCATTTTGACAGCATCAGTGCAACTCTGAAGCCGGGTGTAGGTTTCCCATCTTCCGAGTGGCTCACTGCACATGATATTAAAACAGCTTCTGCACTTCTGATCACAATAACTCCATTCTTTATCTCAGTTTTCCACTGTGCCCTTAACTGAGGCTCTACCTGTTGTATGAGCAGGAGCCTTTTCGAGTCATGGCCACTGGATGAACAGAAGAACAATGTACCACAATTCCAGAATCTGCTAAATCTTCTTTAACATCTTTTGCAGTCAAGAAGGGGTTCTGATTTACCTCCCTAGCAATCGTATGAGAAGCTCGCAAGGAAATTTTACTTTGTTTTTGAGACCTTATTTTGACACCACTGTTCCTATAGAAGGGAATCCGTCAGCAGGTTATTGCTACCTCATCTGAAAGAAGATGTAGGCAAATAGACCATGAATCAAAGAATGTATCACTTAAATTACTAGGTGCAGCCATTTAGCCAAGATGAGAGTTTCCCTACCAACAGCAGGCTCTCAATAGACATTGAGCATTGACAGTGAGGTGTCAGTCAGAGGAGGGGGGCATGTCAGACTGCCGGGTGCTTGACATTATAGTCTGAGCAATGACGAGACCTGCTGCTTAAACAAAAATAGCAAATAAATAACAGATTGGACCTCGACAAGACAGACTTCCCTGAATTTTGTTTTATTCCTTGCAGCATGCTGTCTTCAGTTTACATAGAAAAAACCTGCTGACAGATTCCCTTTAGTTGCTATTTTTTATTATTATTATTATTATTATTATTTATTTATAGAGCACCATTGATTCCATGGTGCTGTACATGAGAGGGGGTTACATACAGAGTACATCTACAAGTTACAATAGACAGACTAGTACAGAGGGAAGAGGGCCCCGCCCTTGCGGGCTTACATTCTAAATGGTTTTGGGGAGGAGACAGTAGGTGGGGTGTAGGTAGGCCGGTAGCTCCGCACGGTGGTGGGGCGGCGGCTCCACAGGTTGGTGGGGCGGCAGCTCCGCAGGGTGGTTATTTCTTAATAACATTTCAAACTAAGGAAAGGGCAACTTGAAAATGCTTTGCTACTGTTTTATAGCCTTTTCCTGCTTTGTGAGCCTTTATTTTCCCTTTCAGAGTGCTAGGCAGCTGCTTGAAAGAACCCATGGCTGTTGTTTTTTGGCACAAGGTTAGAACAGGCTGGGTTTTATAAAGCTGTGACATTTGCATCACCTGGCCTTTCATAATGATAGTGAACAAGCCATAACGTAACAGGTTAATCAAGTTCTGAATCCTACGTCAAAGTTATCTGAGCACAGAAATCTTCGATGGTGACCAAACTTTTCAATCAGACCATTTTCCTTTTTGTGATTTTTAAAATGTAAAAGATGAAAATATTTTTTATTATTTTTGCCTAAAATACTAAGGAAATGTGTCATCTTTTACTTTATGCCTTTTAGAGATCAGTTCATCTTTAACTTGCTTAACCCTAGAACGCGCAAGCAATTCAATCTACCATAGAAAACAAATGACCTAGCAGGCCTGCGAGGCCCCAGGTATGGGTTCTAGGGTTAATTATTTTCTCACCTAAAAGAATGTAGAAGTCTGTAATTTTTATTCTAGGTACAGTTCAACTGTGACAGACAGAATTCCCCAATTCCAGAACATCACATTGTATGATTTTTAAATAACTAATTTGCATTGTATTGCATGAAATAAGTATTTGATCACTTAACAACCAGCAAGAATTCTGGCTCTCACAGACCTGTTATTTTTTCTTTAAGAAGCCCTCCTACTCTGCACTCATTACCTGTATTAATTGCACCTGTTTTAACCCATTATTTGTATAAAAGACACCTGTCCACACACAATCAATCACACTCCAACCTCTCCACCATGGCCAAGACCAAGGAGCTATCTAAGGACACCAGTGATAAAATTGTAGACCTGCACAAGGCTGGGATGGGCTACAGGACAAAAGGCATGGAAATTGATGACAAGGCAACAACTGTTGGCACAATTATTAGAAAATAAAAGAAACACAAGATGACTGTGAATCTTACTTGTTCTGGGGCTCTATGCCAGATCTCCCCTTGTGGGGTAAAGATGATTCTGAGATAGTTCAGGAATCAGCCCAGAACTACATGGGGGGACCTGGTCAATGATCTGAAGAGAGTTAGGACCACAGTCTCAAAGATTACCATTAGTAACACACTACGCCATCATGGATTAAAATCCCACAGGTTACACAATGTCCCCCTACTCATGCCAGCACATGAAATGATCCATTTGAAGGTCACCAATGACCATCTGGATGATCCAAAAGAGGCATGGGAAAAAGTCATGTGGTCAGATGACACCAAAATAGAACTTTTTGGTATGAACTCCAATTGCCGTGTTTAGAGGAAAAAGAAGGATGTGTACGACCCCAAGAACACTGTCCCAGTTGTGAAGCAAATGGGTAGAAACATTATACTTTGAGAGTGCATTTCTGCAAAGGGGACAGTATGCTTGCACCATATTGATGTGAGGATGGATTGGGTCATGTATTGTGAGATTTTGGCCAACAAACTCCTTCCTTCAATGAGTACTTTGAAGGTGAATTGTGTCTAGGTCTTCCAATTGCAATGATCTGAAACACACAGGACAACTAAGAAGTGGCTCTGTAAGAAGGACTTCAGGTTCTGGAGGGGATTACCAGTCTCCAGCCCTGAAACCAACAGAACATATTTGGAGGGAGCTGAATCTCATTGTTACCCAGTGACAGACCTAAAGCCTGAAATACCTGGAGAAGATGTGTCGCCCAGGGTTATGGGGTACTCGGTCATGGGCGGTGTATAACTGGGGAATGTCACTTTGGTGGTCATTGCCCAGTCCCGTGCCCTGGGTGCTTTTTTAAAAGGGAAATACTTACAGGGGATTTGAATAATGTTCACACGTGACGCCACTTGCGGTTTTGCGGCTATGTGGATGGAGCCGCCGCTGCACAGTTTTCACTACTGGGGCTGGTGTTAGTGGCAGCCTGGAAGTTAGGCCGACCGCAAGCAGGGCCAGGCCCTAGAGGATAGGTGATGTAACGGGCCTTGAAAGGAGGTAGGCCACAACGGGAGTTTTGGTGTAACTGGATGTTTTTACTCACTGCAAGCTGGTAACTTGTCACCCGAGGCTGGTTGGTTTTAACCGCAGGTCCCTGTAGTCCCAGTGCCAGTTTAGTGACTTGGTCGCTTCTTTCCCCTGCACCTGTCTTTGGTTGGTGGGTCACTGTGGTGTAGAACGGCTGGGGGTCCCCTCCTGGTTGTCTTCTTCAGCAGTCCGTATGACGATAGCGTGAACCCCGTGGGGTTGGAGTCTCTGGTCCTGTCCCTGGTTCTCCCTTTGCTGCTGAGTCCCGAACTTCAAGGTCAGTGAGGTCCTTGATGGTCCCCTCACTGTGCAGATTTTGTTGGGTCTGCCTGGAGGTTTTGCCTGACCTAGGATTCTGTACCCCATTGGTGTGTAGTTCGGGGAGTACTCCATCGTACTCCATCGGAAAATAACTGCCTGTGCCCTCAGGTCACTGTTCACTCCTGTCAGTCCGTCTGCTCACTTTCACTATTTCCTCTTGACTCCACACTCTCCACTGTCTCCCTCTCCACTGGCTGCCCCTCCCACCTGTTTGTCTAGTGGACTGGATTGGCTCCACCTCTAGGCGGCCATCCATCAGTCCAACCTAGCCTGGTACCATTCTATGGAGGATGTTGGGGAAAAACAGAATTATCTGGAGTTTTTGTGTGTTACTGGCACTGGTCTTCTGGGTCCCTAGGGGGTAGGCCCTGCATCCTGGTGGGAATGCAGTACCTTGTAGCTCCCTGAGGGCTTCAGGGGCGCTACAAAGACCTATATGGAGGAGTCGGCCAAAATCCCTGCTGCAGTGTATGCAAACTTGCTCAAGAACTACAGGAAACATCTGACCTCTGTAACTGCAAACAAAAGTTTTTGTACCAAATACGAACTTCTGTTTTTTAATTGTATCAAGTGCATACTTATTTCATGCAATACAATGGAAATTAATTATTTAGAAATCATACAGTGTTATTTTTTTTACTTATTTGGGGACTCTGTCTGTCACAGTTGAACTGTATCTACAATAAAAACTACATATCTATCCATTCTTTGATTCTTTGCAGGTGGGAAAACTTGCAAAATCGGCAGTGTATCAAATTTATATTTTTCTTACTGTATGTATATGTGAGTGTGTGTACATTTTATATATATATATATATATTTTAATATATATATATATATATATATATATATATATATTAAAATATATATATATATATATATACACACATTTATTTATATATATATATATATATACATTTATATATATATATATATATATATATATATATACATATACACATTTACATGTATACATATATATATATATATATATATATATATATATATATATATACATTTTTATATATATATACATTTTTATATATATACATTTATAAATATAAATAAATATATATATATATATATATATATATATATATATATATATGGGCCCAGCGGTCCCTCTCAAGTATATGGCGAAAGTTTGCATGCTTGGTGAACAGCACCCTAAATTAAGTTGGAGTACTGTAGATAGTCTCTTTTTCTTCGATTTAAGTGTGTTCTTGAGCTGAGATACTTTACTGCTTGCACTCTTTCCCTGTTTTGCGGATATATAACTGAAAAGTGTTCTGCCTCTTTTTCTTGTTATTATCTACCAGTGTTCCCCAACTCCATTCCTCATGGCCCCCCAACAGTGCATGTTTTCAGGTTTCCTAGTATTACACAGGTGATAATTTCATCACGTGCACAGCTTATAATGCCATCACCTGTGCAAAGCTAAGGAAACCCTGAAACATGGACAGTTGGGGAACACTATTATGTACACTCCTCAGCATTGAAATTGTAACATTAAGAAAGAAAAGTTTTGCTATTAGAAAAGTCACAAAAGTCATAGACATGGTAATATGTGACTTTTGAAAATGTAATAAACTGAAAATAATATTTTCGAAATGGGTAACACCATAAAGAGATGTTTTAAAAATGTGTCCACTTTTTATTATTTGATCATCTGCATATCATTAATATGTATATCTTGTTGGTGTTGCAATTTCAATGTGGAGGAGTGTATGTATGTATCTCATGTGTACATTCCACTATATAAGTATAATACACAGAAGCATAGAGCTCCATCCAAAAAATATTTAGACATTTTATAACATAAATATGAGAAGAGTATACAAAATAACTAAAAAGCTGTGCAAAAATACTTTTTCTATATTTGGATTGAGAGTTGTATATATATATATATATATATATATATCGTATATATATATATATATTTCACAGTAATTATATTTACACCCAGACAGCACTGGAAAATAAAGCAAATTCTTGCACATGATTCAAGGTCTCATACATCTTTTTTATGGCTGTTGACATGTTCACATGCAAAATGAAAAAAGTTACTTTCAATTAAGGCCATTTCAGACTTGGTTATCAATGGCATGAAAAGAAAAGACTTAAGCGGGCTTTGCACGCTGCGACATTGCTAGCAATTGCTAGCGATGTCGAGCACGATAGTCCCCGCCCCCGTCGTACAGCCGATATATGGTGATCGCTGCCGTAGTGAACATTATCACTACGGCAGCGTCACATGCACATACCTGCTTTGCGACATCGCTCTGGCCGGAGAACCGCCTCCTTTCTAAGGGGGCGGGTCACGCGGCGTCAAAGCGATGTCCCACGGCAGGCGTCCAATAGAAGCGGAGGGGCAGAGATGAGCGGGACGTAAACATCCCGCCCACCTCCTTCCTTTCGCATTGTTGGTGGAGGCAGGTAAGGAGATGTTTGTCGCTCCTGCGGTGTCACACATAGCGATGTGTGCTGCCGCAGGAACGACAAACAACATCGCTAAAAAGCAGAAAATGATTTTTTATTTCAGGACGACCTCTGCACGGCAAACGATTTTGCCCTCTATTGCGATCGTTTCAGATCGCTCTTAAGTTTTACACACTGCGATATCGTTAATGACGCCGGATTTGCGTCACAAACAACGTGACCCCGACCATAATTCATTAACGATATCATAGCGTGTAAAGTTCCCTAAGAGGTTGGAATAGGGATAAAAAAATTCTTACTGGAAATCACAGGTTAGATGTGTAATTTCTAAGTAATGTCTATAGCTATCCAAAAAAGGTATTTTATTATATCTCCATATATTTTTGTACTGATAGATAAGAGTTAAATACAAATTTAATGTGTCATTTAACGGTAGTAAAATCCTTTGTTGTGCGGCTGAACATTCTGTAAGAAAACATACTAGTGAAATTGTTGACTATAATACGGATTCAGAAAACTTGTCTATATATGTCTGTAACAGAAAAGACAAATTATTCAGGTGTCATATTTTGTGAAATGTTCTGGATTTTTCCATTTGCTTGACCCATCATTGTCTCTGATGGCATTTTCCACTGTACATTTTTATTGCATGCTGTAGTGTTTTATGTCTGTATTGATTGCGTCTAGGTGACAGCACTTACTTTTATCTGCCCTTTGTCTCAGGAGACTCTTGATCATGGCTCCAGCATACTATTTTTTTCCAACAATGTTTCAAAATGGGACTTTTCAGATTCCTATTTCTAGGATGGCTAGATAGATAGTAGATCTAATATAAATGCACTTCTAGGTTAACAAAATGCGCACACCTTAGAGATGGAATTTATAGAAAGGCTTTTTTTGCAAAAAGACACTTGTGTTTTCTGAACAAAAGAAGCAATAAAAAAATTGAAGATAACTAATTGCTATAAATGACATTTAACATATTTTTTCCGCATAGACTTGCATTAGCGCCTTATTGTGACGCATGCCTTGCGTTGTGTCTGGTTTTTGCTGATGGAGCATATTTAGCTGATGCGGATGTAACGTTGCCTGGCACTTTTTTTGTGCGGCGAAAAAAACGCATTGCACTGGATCTGCCGCAATGCGGCACGATTTAAAATGCAAGCCTATGGACGCCAAATGCGGTTTTTTGAACTGCGCATGCTCAGGATCAAGCCGATTGGGCTGCATGGAAAAACTTATTCAGCGAATCCGTTTTTTTCGCCGCATCTGTTGCATAGGTTTTTGAGCTGGATTGTGCCTGATGCAAAAAAACTGATGTGTCAAAGCAGCCTTAGTTGTAGATTATCAAACACAAAGAGTACTCACCCTCCCCAGGTCCAACACTGGCTTTCTGCCACTAGTCTGGCTTCTGTGTAATGATTGCAGCAGTGATGTCACGACTATCACGCATAACACCAATGTAGCCAATCACTGACCTTGGGAGCTCTGCTGGTGTTTGTGGCGCAAGCTGTTGAGCTCAGTGATTGGTAGCAATGGAAATGTGTGCTGTTGTGATGTCACCGCTGCAGCAAAACTGAGAGATTGGAGTAGAGGTGGAGAGCTGGCACTGGACTCAAGGAGGGGGAATACTATCTGTATCTTGTTTTCCAAGAATGTAATCATTTGGGCACCATTTTTTGGAAAATGGAAAAACCCTTTCAGACTAGCTGGTAAAAGGGTACTTTACACACTGCGACATCGCTAGCAATCTCGTTAGCGATGTGAAATTCTAGATCGCAAGTGTGATCTTTTGAGATCACACATGCGTAAAATGACTAGAGATGAGCGAACCGGCCGTGGTTCGGCTCGAGTGCGGTTCGTCGAACGGAGGTCTCGTTCGAGTTCAGTTCGGCGAACGTTCGACGAACCGAACTTGAACCAATAGGATATAATGGGAGGCAATCACAAACACATAAAAACGCATTATAATAGTACACATACAGTTAACAAACATTGCCATAACACTTACCGGTCCCCGCGATCCCTCCTGCACTCTGTCTCCTGCCGCTATTCCATCCGATGATCGCTGAATCCTCCCGGTGACCAGCACTGCCAGCAGTGATGCAGGACCTATCGTGACGTCAAAATAGCCATGTGACCAGTCACGTGGCTATTATCTCATTGGCTACAGACTGGTCACATGACTATGACGCGTCATGTAGGACCTGTCATTGCACTCTCCGGTACAAGGTGCACATTTGTGTATCGCCGTGTACCGGCGACATGCTCTAGCACACGGTCGACTCCCCGTTCCGTTAGGGAACGGCTGACACAGCCGGTCATTATCGGAGATCACCGTTGCCATAGCAACGCAGTTAGTGGTGACGTCACCGCTAACCGCGGCTCCGGGAGCACCGTTGCTATGGTAACGCGTCTGTCAGCATTACCGCTGTTACCGCTGACAGCCAGCAGCACTGATCACTCATGGAGTGAAGGCTGCACGGGAAGCAGCGTCTTCCCCCATGCAGCAGTGATGGAGCAGAGCTGCATTTGTTGAACGAGAAAGACAGAAGACTATGGATCGTGGAGGGCTGACAGGGGGTAATAAAGATGGAGTCTCTAATGTGTCTGTGTATTTATTTCTATTAAAGTATTTTTTCTCTGTGTGGTGTCTTTTTTTTAACCCTTTATTGGAGATTCTTAATGGCCGGGTCAAACGTGCCTGACATTAAGAATCTCTGGCTTAATACTAGCTAGTAAAACAAAGCTAGTATTAACTCATTATTACCCAACAAGCCACCCGGCTTCAGGGCTGTTGGAAGAGTTGGATACAGCGCCAGATAATGGCGCTTCTATGAAAGCGCCATTTTCTGGGGCGGCTGCGGACTGCAATTCGCAGCAGAGGCGCCCAGAAACCTCGGGCTAACCTGTGCTGCGGATTCCAATCCCCAGCTGCCTAGTTGTACCCGGCTGGAAACAAAAATGGGGCGAAGCCCACGTCATTTGTTTTTTAATTATTTCATGAAATAAGTGAAATAATTAAAAAAAACGGGCTTCCCTATATTTTTGGTTCCCAGCCGGGTACAAATAGGCAACTGGGGGTTGGACGCAGCCCGTGACTGCCTGCTGTACCTGGCTAGCATACAAAAATATGGCGAAGCCCACGTCATTTTTTTGGTGGGCAAAAAACTTCTGCATACAGTCCTGGATGGAGTATGCTGAGCCTTGTAGTTCTGCAGCTGCTGTCTGCTCTTCTCCATACAGACAGACAGCAGCTGCAGAACTACAAGGCTCAGCATACTCCATCCAGGACTGTATGCAGAAGTTTTTTGCCCATTGAAAAAATTATGTGAGCTTCGCCATATTTTTGTATGCTAGCCAGGTACAGCAGGCAGGTACGGCTGCCCCCAACCCCCAGTTGCCTATTTATACCCAGCTGGGAACTAAAAATAAAGGGAAGCCTTTTTTTTATTACGTCATGAATTTCATGAAATATCTAGAAAACAAATGACGTAGGCTTTGCCCCATTTTTGTGTCCAGCCAGGTAAAACTAGGCAGCTGGGAATTGGAATCCGAAGCATAGGTTGGCCTGAGCTTTATGGGCCCCACTGCTGCGAATTGCAGTCTGCACCCGCCTCAGAAAATGGCACTTTCATAGAAGCGCCATCTTCTGGCGCTGTATCCAACTCTTCCAGCACCTGCCTGCTATACCTGGCTAGCATACAAAAATATGGCGAAGCTCACGTCCTTTTTTTGGCAAAAAAAAATAAAAAATGCTTCCCTAGATTTTCCATTGCCAGTGAAGGTAACACTATGCAGTGGGGGTTAGCAGCCAGTAGCTGCTTGGATTACCCTTAGCTAGCAATACAAAAAATGCAGCGGGAGCCCATATATATTTTTTTTAATTATTTATTTAAATAACTAAAAACAAAATGGGCTTCCCTGTATTTTGATTGCTGGACATCACAGTGCTGTAAAAATAAATCTTTAAAAAAAATGACGTAGCGCTCCGCGGTATTTTTGATTGTCAGCGCAGATAAAGCAGACAGCTATGGGTTGCCACCCCCATCTGCCTGCCGTTACCTTGGTTGGCAATCAAAATACAGGGAAGCCCATTAATTTTTTCTATTTAAAAAATAGTTAAAAAAAAATGACATTGGGTCCCCCCATTTTTGATAGCCAGCTAGGGTAAAGCAGACGGCTGTAGCCTGAAAACCACAGCTGGCAGCTTTACCGTGGTTGGGGATCCAATGTGGAGGTCCCCCCAGGCTCTTTTTTTATAATTATTTTATAAATATTAATAATTACACAAAAAAAGTAGGGTCCCCCCCAAATTGGATCACCAGCCAAGGTAAAGCGGACAGCTGTGGTCTGGTACTCTCAGGGTGGGAAGGTCCATAGTTATTGGGCCTTCACAGCCTAAAAATAGCAGGCCGCAGGCACTCCAGACGTGGCGCATCCACTAGATGCGCCAATCCTGGCGCTTCACCCCAGCTCATCCCGTGCCCTGGTGCAGTGGCAAACGGGGTAATAAATCGGGTTGATACTAGCTGTAAGGTCACCTGACATCAAGCCCAGCAGTTTGTGATGTCATGGCGTCTAATATATACCCAACATCATAAACTGTCAGTACTAACAAAAAAAAAATCGACAAAAGAAATTTATTTGAAAAAACAGTCCCCAAAACTTTCCTCTTTCACCAATTTATTGTAAGAAAAAAAATAAAGGGGTCCCACGACGACTCTGGACCGTCTAGAATATGGGGGGGAGACACTCAGGGAACGTATCCCCCATTTTCTAGGAGTGCAGACCCTTCATGTGAGGAGTGTGGGTGCAATGAATCTGCACTCACTCTCCCCAGGTCCACAGCAGCAGAGTCCATGTCGTAATGGTTGCTACCAAAGCTGCAATGCCCTGCTCATGAGGTAAGGGCATGCCTAATCAGGAGAACTATTCTACATTTCCAAATATTGGTATTTGCTGATATTATTGCTATTCCACCTACTATATATTGGGGATAGGATCTTGGAGATGGAATACCCCTTTAAGTCCAGTTATCCAGCTGAATGAATACTTAACAACAGAGCTCGCTATTTAGATGTGTTTTCTTGTGGTGTATAATGGACTCTCATGTTTGGTAGTCATTCATCAGGGAAACTATAAAAGCAAATCCCTCCATTTGGAAATGTAGTATATAGCTCTCCTGATCAATTATGTTCCTTACCTCATGAGCAGGGCATTGCAGTAATAATAATAATTTATTCATTTATATAGCGTTATTAATTCCATAGCGCTGTATGTCTTTGGAGTGTGGGAGGAAACCGGAGTACCCAGAGAAAACCCACGCAAACACGGGGAGAACATACAAACTCCTTGCAGATGGGGTCCTTGGTGAGAATTGAACCCAGGACCTCAGCGCTGTAAGACTGCAGTGCTAACCACTGAGCCACCGTGCCGCCCATTTAGCTTACAGATGCATAACCACCACTCACTGTGTCTGAACACAGGAAGCTGAGCTGACAGCCGCTCTGTGCATGCGGCAGCGTCTATTGTGAAGGAGAGGGCCGTGGGGGGGATCAACGCTGCACAGGTACCGTGGGACACCGGGGAACACCGGTGGGGTTATAGGGGGTGACCTGGCAGGGCCTGGGGAGGAGTTTTCTGTCGCATGTGTCATGGCACATGCGACAGAAACCAGAGGAGTAGGGTGAATGCGGCCGGCGCGCTGCTGTGCGCGCGGCCATCTTGGATTTCTGGGAGGGTATCGGGGGGCACTTTGGTGAAACGGGGAGACCGGAGGGGACCGGAGAGGAGATTTATCATGTTTGTTCATGACCGGCGCTGTCATTTACTGTATCGTGATCATCGGTGTACGGTGTATACCTGTGATCACGTGAGCGGGGACCGGAAAAAACGTCCTGAATCATGATCTCCAGGGTCTCAGCTAGCCCTGAAACCCCGGAGATTTTCTGACGCTGGGGGGCATTATTCACTTATTTCTGCCTGCTGTTTATAAACGGCAGATCAGAATAAGGCTACATTAACACGACCGATCCATTTTTGCGGTCTGCAAAAAACAGTCCGTTTTTTTTCACGGGTGCATCCGTGTGGCATCCGTTTCCGTTCCGTAGATGGTTCGTATGTCATCTGTTTGTCATCCGTGTGCCTTCCGTTTTTTTTGTGTACTGCAAAAAAACTGAAGGAGGGTAAATGCATAAATTTACCCAGGATCCATAGCTTCATCCTACATGAGGCGGTCACATGTTCACTCCAGTGCCATTTTCTACTGCTTTTCACAGCGTAGAGCGCTCTGGTGATTTTCTTGTGCTTGTGCACTTCATATCAGTCTTTTCTGTCATTATAATGGGAGAAAAGACACATAATGTCCCACTCTCCTGCATTTTGTAATTTTGCACCCTTTGGTGCCTTTCATGTGACACTAAGGGGTGCTTAGCTTTGTATTTAGCCAAAAAAAATGAAAAAAAAAAATGACGTAGGGTTCCCCCTATTTTTGTAGCCAGCTAGGGTAAAGCAGACAGCTGCAGCCTGCAGACCACAGCTGGCAACCTCACCTTGGCTGGTAATCCAAAACTGAGGGCACCCCACACTGTTATTTTAAATTAAATAAATAATTTTAAAAAAAAAAACACGTAGGGGTCCCCCCAAAATTGGATCACCAGCCAAGGTAAAGCAGACAGCTGGGGTCTGATATTCTCAGACTAGGGAGGTCCATGGTTATTGGACTCTCCCCAGCCTAAAAATAGCAGGCCGCAGCCGCCCCAGAAGTGGCGCATCCATTAGATGTGCCAATCCTGGTGCTTCGCCCCAGCTCATCCCGCACCCTGGTGCGGTGGCAAACGAGGTAATATATGGGGTTAATACCAGATGTGTAATGTCACCTGGCATCAAGCCCTGGGGTTGGTGAGGTCAGGCATCTATCAGATACCCGACATCACCAACCCAGTCAGTAATAAAAAAAAATAGACGACAAACACATTTTTATTTGAAAAAACACTCCCCAATACATTCCCTCTTTAACCAATTTATTAGAAAGAAAAACAAATCCAGGTCTGGTGTAATCCAAGGGGTTGCCATGACGATCCACACTGTCCCAGTCAATGAAGAGCAGGATGTTCCCCATTGGCTGGGAGAGCAGTGCAGTGACCTTGGCTAACATCAATGGGTCAGCCCAGGTCACTGCAGGGGATGACAAGTGCTGCTGTCAGCGAGGTACATTACCTGCGCTGATCTCCTGCACTGCTGACAGCACCTGTCACTGAGTTCAATGACCGCCGCCTTCACAGCCAAGTATCGCGAGCGGCCCGTGACGTCACCGCTAGTCAGCCTCGGGTCGGAAGCGAGAGAAGGTGATGTGACAAGCGGCGGCCATGGAGGACAGTGACAGCGCTGAGGTCGGGACTTCATCACCACAGGTAAGCCGAGCGGGACCATGTGTGCAGAGTGCAGGTGGGCGGAGCCATGTGTGCTGGCGGCGGAGTGCGAAGTGGGTGGCGCTGAGGACGTCAGTGTCGTGGACTGCTTGGCTTGGGACAGGTGAGTGTGAGTGTGTGTGTGTGTGTGTGTGTGTGTGTACATGCCGCGTGCAGGAGGGGGAGGAGTGAGCTGAGCGGGGAAGTGTGGGCTTCCTGCACGTAACTAGGATAAACATCGGGTTACTAACCAAAGCGCTTTGCTTGGATACCCGATGTTTATCTTGGTTACCAGGTTCTGGCAGGCTGCCAGCGATAGCTCCTGCACACTGTAGCTGTAAAAAGCCCTGCTTTTTGCTGCTAGAACCGTTCTCGAACGTATCTAGAACTATCGAGCTTTAGCAAAAAGCTCGAGTTCTAGTTCGATCTAGAACAGCCCCCAAAATCACTCGAACCGCGAACTGGAGAACCTCGAACCGCGCTCAACTCTAAAAATGACCTATGTGCGATCTACAAAGATCGCACTTGCGATCTAGAATGTCACATCGCTAACGAGATCGCTAGCGATGTCGCAGTAATAGGATCTAGAATTCCCTTACTTTTTATTCTATTTAAACCACATGCTTGTGACTCTCACAATGTAGTTTGTTATATTGGAGGAAATGAAAATCCTGTGTGCTGTGAGTTTGATAGATTCTGCTCCATCTCATCTCATTTCAAATACTGTACAAATCCCCGCTGTGCCCATCGCAGATGTCAGGATATACCACCAATGTCTGAGCTGAGATAACAAAAGAGGACACATTTTCTGGGGTAGAAAAAGGTATCATGCAGGTAAGTATAGCTGTTAATGTGTGAAAAACTATTTTTTTTTTAAATCCTTGGAGAATATTTGAATAACATAAAATGCAGCAGATGCAATGTGCAAAATAACCCGAACAAAGAATTGTATACAGAGTTCTCCTAAATGTGATATGTGGCCCTTTAATTGTAGAATGCAGACTTCATTTTTTTTCCTCACTGACAGATGTAACTGCATAGAAAGCTGTAGACTAGTATTCAGCAACAATATATATGGTGATACGCAGAAGTGGAGTAAAGACTTTAAGATAAATGTTGAAATGGATAATTGTGCTTTGAGCTATTATTGGACTAGAAGTCACACGTCTTGTAAGATGCCAATCGGGGAGTTAAGATTGTTGGAACAGTTTAACAGTTCACAGCATCCTCGAGGGTATAAATGACGCTTCTGCAAACAGCTCATTTAAATAACTGACACTAAGTCAATGGTAAAAAGGTCCAATATTAACTGGCCTTAAAGTGAACAGTAGAGTATAGCATTTAGACTGAGCAGTGGCAAATGTTTTTTTGTAAACATTCTTAATTTATTATTCTTGCATTGTTGCAATTACAAGGAAAAACCTCCTCTGGCCACTTACTTCACCAGCTGATCTATAACACAGTCAGAATCCTTCTATTTTCTGTGTCCATTTGGCTGATGCATAAAACAAAACAGCCTCAATTTATTAAGACTGCCTCTTAATGAAGCGGGAGTGTCTGACGAATGGCGCATGCCTCTGTGTGCCTTGGCACAACTCCTACTATAGTCAGTGACCGGAATTAGAGATGAGCGAACCTTCATTCTCGATGCTCAGAAAATGAAGTGAAAATCTCCCTGGTGAGTTTCGCACTGTGGTGGCGTCTGAGTGATGCGCAGCAATGTGCACGCTGAGGGATGTGTGTGATCGGATCAAATTTGACTTACATTTTGCGTTCGAAGATGTTTTGTTCACAAAGAAATGTTAAAAAAGATGTACAAGCCACGCTCCTTTGGAAATATTTTGCTTTCAGCACACAGCAAAACACTTCTGGAGGTGGGAGGAGTTTTTTCATTTTTTTCCGTGAACACTTCTTAGAATGCAGAATGTAAAGGCTACTTTACACGCTGCGATATCAGTCCCGATATCGCTAGCGTGGGTACCCGCCCCCATCTGTTGTGTGACACGGGCAAATCGCTGCCCGTGCCACACAACATCGCCCAGACCCGTCACACATACTTACCTGCCCGGCGACGTCGCTGTGACCGGCGAACCGCCTCCTTTCTAAGGGGGCGGTCCGTGCGGCGTCACAGCGACGTCACTGAGTGGCCGCCCAATAGCAGCGGAGGGGCGGAGATGAGCGGGACGTAACATCCTGCCCACCTCCTTCCTTCTTCATAGCGGCCGGGAGGCAGGTAAGGAGAGGTTCCTCGTTCCTGCGGCGTCACACATAGCGATGTGTGCTGCCGCAGGAGCGAGAAACTACATCGTTACTGCTGCAGTAACGATAATCGAGAATGGACCCCCATGTCACTGATGAGCGATTTTGCACGTTTTTGCAACGATGCAAAATCGCTCATCGGTGTCACACGCAGCAACATCGCTAATGAGGCCGGATGTGCGTCACAAATTCCGTGACCCCAACGACTCCGCATTAGCGATGTCGCAGCGTGTAAAGCCCGCTTAAGTCAAATTTGAGCCGATCACACACATCCCGCAGCGTGCACAATGCTGCGTATCACTCAGACACCAGCACAGCGCAATAATCGCCGCAGGGATTTTCATGTCATTTTCCGAGCCTGAATCTCGTGCCTCGAGAATGAAGGTTTGCTCATACCTAACTGGAATAAGATTTATGGCATAAGTAGAGCTATTGCCCATCATTAATTAAATTAGTTGTGATGTCACATCCCAGCAGCACCAATTTACTGCCAGAGCTGGACAAAACTGATATAAAAATGCCAAAAGTTGTAAAATATTTGCTCAACTCTGCACTTTTCAAAAGGATTTACCCCAGAATTTGCATTAATGTATTGGGTCCAAAGAATCTCTCTTCAAGTACACCAATGCATACAGTGAAATGGTTTTGTAAGGTGTTTGCATGGGTATCATAGTGTGCCCCATGAAATAATGTGTGTGTTGACCCTCCTCTGATGGACATAGTGGTCTCCTTTCTTAAAGGGGTTTTTCCACAAATAAAGTACATTTTAATCAATAGATCTTGGAATAAAAACAAGTTCCACAATTGGATGTTTAAAAAAAAAATCTTCCTCTGCTGAGATAATCTTATATATATGTGCCTCTTCTGTGTACTGTGTAATGGCCGTGTCTGACCATACCACATCTCCTGGGCAGGGAGAGGAGGTAAAATTCTACAGACAATACAGCATGGGATCACAGCTGATTGTGTGAGGTAAAACATTTCCCTGCCTGTCTTAAACATGCTTTACCTCATGGAAACCAGCAGCTGTTATCCATTGCTATCCTCTCTGTAAACTCTTTTGCTTCCCCAGTCCAGGAGCTGTGGTATGATCAGACCATGTCCCTGTATGGTCAAACACGGCCATTACACATCACATAGCGGGAACAAATTTATAAAAGTATCTCAGCATGGGAAAAATTTTTTAAACACATTCCAACTTATTATTTTTCCAAGATCTGGTGATTAAAATATACTTTCTTCATGTAACATCCCCTTTAAACCATTAGTGATTGATGATGTACTATGTACAGTATGTTCGAAGTCGGCTCCCTGCCTTTGATGATGGTTCACAAACCGAGCCTGCATCTTTTCCAGCAAATGATGGATGTGATATTCAGCCATCATCTATCTCTAAGGATTCATTCACATTTGCTAATATAGAAACCCTCAGATTGTCATCCAGAAAGTGAGGTGAGTGCAATGCGTTTGTTATACTAAATGTCATGCGAGTGTGAGATTACTTTTCTCGCCTAGTATCCGTATGACATGAATACTCTGATATTGCTGTATGTAGCATAAGTGATTGGTTCATGTCCCCTGAGGGGACTAATAAATACAGTGAAAAGAAAAAAAATATGAAAAAAATATAGAATTTCCAATCAACCCCCTTTTACTCCATTAAATATTAAGAAATATAAAAACACACCGTATTGTTCGGATTATAAAACGCACTTTCCCTCCCAAAAAATTTGGGAAGAAAATGAGGGGTGCGTCTTAAAATCCGAATATAGCTTTACCTGGGGGTCGTGTCTGTGCGGTGATCGGGCGGCCGGGTGCATGTGGCTGCGTGCAAGCGGCCGGGTACCTGTGCTTGCGTGCGGGTGGCAGTCGGGTACCTGTGGCTGCGTGCGGGCGGCTGTCAGGTGCGTGTGCCTGCATGCGGGCAGCAGTCGGGTGCCTGTGCCCGCGTGCGGGCGGCAGTCGGGTGCCTGTGCCTGCGTGCGGGCGGCAGCCAGGTGCCTGTGTGCGGGAGGCAGCCGGCACCGACAGGCATCCGGCTGCCGCTCTCACACAGGCACCCGGCTGTTGCCCGCACGCAAGCACAGGTACCCGGCCGCTTGCATGCAGGGTGTGCAGGACACCTGCTGGCTGCCACTCTGTGCATGCGGGCGGCTGTGCAGCAGGTTACCCAGTTTGTCCGCGGTGCCAGTTTCAAATGATGGCGCCGGGAGCAGGCGCGTGCGCAGATGGAGCCCTTGGATGAGAGCTCCATCTGCGCATGCGACGCTCCAGGCACCATCATTTGAACCGGGACTGCAGACACTGGGACACTCACCGCACCGGCCTGCTGCACGACTCACCCGCTGCCGCTGCTGCCACCACCACGGATGCCGCCACGCCTGCCACCATGGACGCCGCTGTGCCTGCCACCACGGACCCCACGGCTCCTGCCACCATGGACCCCGCGACTCCTGCCACCACGGACCCCGCGGCTCCTACCACCACGGACCCCGCGGCTCCTGCCACCACGGACCCAGCGGTCCCTGCCACCACGGACCCCGCCGCACCTGCCACCACGGACCCCATCGCCACTGACCCGACGCGCCTGCCAGCACAACCTCTGCCTCCTGTGACTCCTCTTCACCACCACTGCTGCCCCCCTCCGGTAAGAGAACACCGGAGTATAAAACGGATGCCATTTTTTTTTTTTACCTTTTTTTATGTCTTAATTTGGGGTGTGTCTTATAAAGCGAAAAATATGGTATTTATGATTGCTACATTTGTAAAAGTGCGATCTATCAAAATATAAAATAAATTAATCTGTTCAGTAAATGGCATAAAGATCGAAAAAAAACAAAATCGAAGAAATGAGGATTTTTAGCTGCTTCAACAAACAAAAGTAACAAAAGATGATTAGAGATGAATGGACCCGTGGACGTTCAGGTTCTGCTAGTCCAGCTGGACTTTTTTAAAGTTTGGTTTTGGACCCGGACTTGACCTGAACTTCATTTGAAGTCACTGATTGGCAGTTCAGGGCTCCGCCGACACGCAGCCAGCTATAAATCGAACAATTCCGGGGGAGAGTTTAGTTACTTACTTTTTTGTTTGGTGCACACTTTATCCAATTATGCTGTGGTTACCCCCAGTGATAGCCATTCACATACTGCAAGCAGCTGGCACAGATCTGAGCACTGAGCGTCCGTAAGCACAGCGATGCTAATGCAAGTGGATCACATTTGTAAAGCCCTCGAACTACGAACCCGAATTTTGTTTTCTTGGAAAAATCAGTACGAACTCAGAACACCTAACTTCAGGTTCACCATCTCTACAGGCGATCAAAACATCCTACCTACCAAAATTAACCTATCGACAAAATTCTATCAATAAAATGATCGTCTCTTGGTGTAAAAAAACAAACAAAAACAAGCCTCTGCACAGTTCCAAATTCTGAAAAGTTGAATCGCTATGGATTTTGGAAAATGGCAACCCAAGCAAAATGTATTTATTTTTTAACAAAGTTAGGATTTTTTTTCCCACCATCTAAATAAAACAAAAGCTGTATACTGTATGTTTGGTATCTCTGTAATTGTACTGACCTAGAAAATCATACTGCCAGGTCATGTGAATGGTAAAATTAATGCTGTGAATAAAAAATCCATGCAATAATTGCAGAATTGTACTTGTTTTGCTATTTCACCTCACATGGAATTTTTTCTGCTTTCAAGTATATCATATGATTAATCTGTGGTATCATTCAAAATTACAACTTGTCTTGCAAAAAACAAGCCCTCACAAGGCTATATCATGGGAAAAATTTAAAATATATGGCTCTTGGAATAATGGGGGAAAAAGCAAATGAAAAACCGTCTGGTCCTTGAAAAGGTAAAGGGAACCTGTCAGGTGCAATAAGCACCCAGAACCACGAGCAGTTCTGGGTGCATATTGCTAATCCCTGTCTAACAGTCCCAGCATATACTAGCATAGATAAAGACATCTTTAGAAAAAGAATTTCTAAAGATAGTATATTATATGCTAATGAGCGCAGAGACTAGTCCCAAGGGCATGTGTTCCCTTAGCTAGTTGGTCCACATAGCATGGCAGCACGCTCCTGTGGGTGTACTAACATGCTAATGAATGCGCAGCAACACAGCACATACCTCACTGTTCATGGCGGAGGATGGTTGCACTCTGCGCATGAACTGGAGTCCTCAGCATTTCTGGTCATGCACAATGTACCTCTATGAAGCCAGGAAACGTACACCCAACATCAGTTTAGTGCACATGATCAGAAGTTCCGGGTACTCCGGATCATGCGCAGAGCGCATCCATCTTCTGCCGGCTGCCATCAAGACTGAGGTATGTGTGGCGTCGCTGTGCATTCATTAGCATGTTAGTACTCACTGCTCACAAAGGTCACTGCTACTTCTATAGCAGAGAAAACAGTTATTCTATCAAAACTGCACCAAGCAGCCCAGTAAGGGATTCATTACATCAATGTAATCGGAATCAGGCTCTTTGTACATGCATCATGATGTTCTCAAAATACATGAAAAAATCTGCTAACATATTTTTTTAATACTCTCTATTATTTTAAAATGCAGCATTTTATAGTACCAGCAAAGTGAATGAAATTTCTAGAATCTCATGTACATAGTACTTATTTTTTCCATGTAGATTTGGATCATTAACGATAACTTGTCAGATGCAATATGCACCAAGAATCACCAGCAGTTTTGGGTGCCTATTGCCAACCTTACCTAACCATCCCTGTATCTAGCAGCATAAGTAAAGGGATCTTTAGAAAAAGTATTTTTAAAGATACTTTATGATATGCTAATGAGTTCGGGGACTAGTCCCAAGGGAAATGGTTTCCCAGGCTAGTCTGCCCTCCTAGCATGTTAGCACGCCCACAGGCAATGGACACAGGTATGCGTGTCACCTCTGATGGCACTGGGCACTGAATAGCATGTTAGCACGCTCCTGTGGGCATGCTAACATGCTAATGTGACGCCCTGGACTAGCCAGGTAGTCACAGACATAACATCACACACACCCCCTCCCCTGGATAGTCAACACCAGTCAAACAAAATCCTTGTTGCCCCCTCCAGGGTCTGATGTCCACACCAGGTGGGGCGGAGCCAGGCAGTTGGCCCCACCCACCGAGGAGTTCACAGGCCTGGAGGCGGGAAAAGTGACAGATTCGAGTTGGAGTTAAAAGTGAGAGGACAGAAACTGTTGGTGTCTGGGTAGGAGCCCAGGCACTGTCAGCAAGGTCAGCAGACGGTGGTGGCCGTCTGCAGGAGGTGGTGCAAGTCAGCATAACCGTAGGACTGGGGACGGACGGTGGCCCGCCGGTACCGAGCCGGGGAGCAGATTTGTACCAAGCACAAAGGCAGGGCCATCAGACCCCGACCAGGCTAGGAGCCGCCGACAACGGTCAAATCCGAGAGTGACCGGAACCCCAGGGGTTCCCTAACACCCAAGACCCGACAGAAGGCAACAGTCCACACAGATAGGATAAAAAGCCACCGCCATAGGCTAGAGATCCAAGGGCCAGCGCCTGCGGGCAAAACGGACTCCTTCGGTACATACACACCGGGGAGCGGACTACCGTTGGGAAACCATCGGAGTCAATACATTCTACAAAGGTGCAGGGAAAGACAACCACCATCAACCTGTCCGGGGAGAGCAAAGACACTGCAGCCGGTTTTGGGACCCGTCCATCCAGCCGTTTGGTTTACCAGAGACTCTGTGAATCTGTTCCTGAGTGAGTACAACAGTGCCATCCGGCACCGCGCCGCGCTGCCTCCGCAACCCTGCACCCCAACTACCCTGCCTCCCCGTATCACCACCGGGCCCCGGGATCACCAACTCCTACACACGGAGGGGGAACCAACATCCTAGCTGCTCCCTGCCATCACTCCCGGGATCCCCGTCACCAGCAGCGGTGGTGCCCATTATCACCACGACCTGTGGGTGGCATCACGAACTACCTCCCCAAACAAACCACCCCCTTTTCACTCGTGGGCGAGGAGCGCTGCTCGAGTCCCCGGGTCCGGCCCACCGCTTGAGCCACCGAGCAGCAGCAGCCCCGGACCCGAGCGTAGCGAGCGCGGCCCCTCCGCCCACGACACTAAGAGCGCAGAATAGTCTATGCTATCTATGCTACTAGATACAGGGACAGTTAGGCAGGGATTAGCAATATGCACCCAGAACTGCTCGTGGTTCTGGAAGCATATTGCACCTGACAAGTTCACTTTATATTTTTTCAAATCTAAAAAATGTCAATAAATTTCTGTGTGTTTGCATTGTTTTTTACTCATTTAAATAAATAGGAAAAAAAACCACATAGCAAACAATGAAAAACACATGTACGGTACTTTACTGTATGCCTAGACTATAGTTTTTGCAGCAGAAAATTCTGCTTCAAATAATCATGGTGTGCCCATAACCAAAATTTTTATGATGGTCTTGATTGTCACTTGACTTTTATTTAATGAAAATACAGCAGGGCTGTGATTGATTGAGATGAATCACATGACTGTTGGAAGCAAATAGTCATAATACTTATCTACAGTGTGTCCACCCATATCCTGTCCACCACCATTAACTTGAGAATGGCGGCAGCTATAGACATAGAAGTGGTGTCTAGGTATAGTAAAGTAGCCATGCGCTACGCAATGAAACCACCTATAGCACCACCTGGTGGAAAACAACGGAGTTAGCATTTTTATCTCGAAAATGGAACAAGATAGAGAAAAAAGTGAATTAAAAAATTGTAAGGCATCATCAATTCAATACGAATCGATACCTTGCATACAGAAATGCCGTGATCTGAAACCCATAACCCCCCCAAAACATTGAATGCTGGTCACGCATATGGCGCTCATTTAACTTTGATGCTCAAAGTGGCCACTGTCAGCTGCAATGCCCATCTGGACTCTGGACAGCATACTGTATCTTGCTGCACGTTGTGCAATATGGTAGGTGACATGTTTGTACAAGCATCTGTGATACATCATCATAGATCCTGCAATGTTGGTGGAGGGGTTGCATACACCTGCTGTTTGATGTGACCTCACAGAAAGAAGTCCAATGGGGTCAGGTCAGGTGAGCGTGGAGGCCACTCCACACAGCCACCATACCCAATGACTTGTAGGAAGGTCTCCATGAGGTATCGCTTCACGTCTGCAGCCTTGTGAGTTTTACACGTTCTAATCATAGCATTTCTGTGTGCAAGGTGTCGATTTGTATTGAATTCATGATGCCCTACAACTTTGTATTTCATTTTTTTTTTCTATCTCATTTTGTTTTTGAGATAAAAATGCTAACTCCGTTGTTTTCCACCAGGTGTCGCTATAGGTGGTTTCATTGCATAGCACATTGCTACTTTACTATACCTAGACACCACTTCTATGCCTATAACTGCCACCATTCTCAAGTTAATGGCGATGGAAAGGATATGGGTGGACATAGTATATATTGTATATATCTTCTTTTTTATTGCTTTCTTTTGTGCATTGACCAACTGAAAAAATGTGGAGCAAGCCAAAACACTGAGGATGATAGAAGTAGGGTGACAAACTTTACAGTAAAGAAAATAATCTAACATGTTATCCTGATAGACTGATTTGTCAAAACATGCCATAACTGGACAGGCTAATGAAGCAGGTCTATAAAATAACACAGCATGAAGTCATAGTTTCTCAAACAGCAAAAAATATCACCTTTTGATTAACTTACGTTAAGTGTTAAACCAATATAACGAAAGTAAACAAAACAAAAAGACATTGGATATAAAAATAAACATTAATGGAAGAAAAAACATTAGAATCCCCAAGCCAAATAAATGCTTTTAGATTTCTGATGTATCTGTTGTGTTTTATGTTGATTTATTTCTCATTATCAAACATTAATGAGTGCGGAAAATAACAACTCATCAATATAGCGCTGAACCTTTGATGTGAGTACAGATGACTTACAATACATCTCATGATGGAAGTTTCCTTCAATCCGCTTACTATATTTTAGAGGTGTATATTTTACATTGCTTAATTATTGAAGTTGAAAAATTAATTATTTTTTGATACATTATCCTGGACTAACCACAAGAGACTGTAATATGCCTTACCTCTTCTTTTTCAGCGCTAACAAGATCTCGCCATTCTTCTGTCACATGACCAAAGTCAACAGTGTTCATCGGCACCTTCACCTCTCCAATAACGTCATGCTTAGAGAAGCGATCAAAATCATAAACCGTCATCACTAATGTCTTCCCACCTAATTCTGCGTAGGGCACCTGTGAAAAGCGAAAAATAGTGTTCATTAATCATTATATACTGTACATATGTAGGGATTATTATAAATTCTTTCAAACATGTACCCAACGTACAGCACAGTTCTTTACCACTTATTTTATTAGATGAAAAGCTACTTCTTGCACTACCAACATGTGACATTTCAGCCTTTAAAACCAATACTCCAGTAATTGAGGCCAAGGCCTAGCATTATTTTGCCAACTGTTTGATGCAGGAAGAAATATAAGTAAAATTAATGGTTTACACAACTTCATTCCACATGCCAGATCAAGGCATATGACTTTCATACAACCTATATGGAGCAGCTTTTCTGAGCCACATCAGACAGCAACTACAAAGAGTAGCTTAAGTTTAGTCTATATCCGTATAGCACATCGAGAATGATGCCGTACAATGCTACTTTTACCATTCGTGGTTGCTGCAGAGCAAATGGGCAACTGAATGGAGCTTCATACTTTATCAATCCTAATCACCTTAGGTAGAACGATTATTCTAATAAGTGACTGAATGAAAGCTTGGAACATGTTTTTAGAATGAGCATGTCCTAATATACTAATAAATTAGGTAGGTAGAGTAAAAAATGTATGTACAATTATGGATACAAGAACATGTGGAACAGTGGTGACCACTCAGTGTAGAAAAAGTACGTTGAAAATAAACAGCATAATGAACCGAAGATTCATTCACCCATACGCAAACTTTCATAAAAGAGCAGGTGATACAATTACACAATTACATTGATGCTTACCATGCTTTATTTATAGCACCATTACAGTGGGGGGGGGGGGGGTAAACAGTGCTGAAGTGGTGCTTTTAATCTAAGGTTCCTGATCTCTGGTTTTATATTCATCCTCTGGGGTCTTCAACCTTTTTCTCCATTGCTCCGACCCTGCAGCACTATCTGCTGACTATAACTAACTTCTGACTGGCCAGAAGTTATGACACAAATTCTCAATGCAAGTCTATGAGAGTCAGAATGAGACCGGAACAAGGCTCATAGATTTGCATAAAGATGTGACCTCCAGCTTGCTTCACGAAATACTGTAGCAGCTGACAGGTCACAAACTGAAGAAGACCGACAAGAGCGACACTGAGATGAAGAGGCCAGGGAGTAAGTATAAGACTAATGCGGACGTCACATGAGATGACCTATCGTGCGATGATGCATCGTCGGGGTCACGGTTTAAGTGACGCACATCCGGCATCGTTTGCGACATCGTTTCGTGTGACACCTCCGAGCAACGCTGAATCAGTCACAAATCGTCAGTCGTGTACACGTCACTTATTTTTAAAAAATCGTTTATTTTTCATGGTGACGGTTGTTCATTGTACCCGTGGCAGCTCACATTGCTCTGTGTGACACCCCGGGAACGATGAACACAGCTTTTCTGCGTCCTGCGGCACCCGCCGGCAATGCGGAAGGAAAGAGGTGGGCGAAGGAGGTGGGCAGGATGTTTACATCCCGCTCATCTCCGCCCCTTCGCTTCTACTGGTCGGCAGCTGTCTGACATCGCTGTGACGCCGAACGTCCCTCCCCCTTCAGGAAGAGGATGTTCGCCGCCCACAGCGAGGTTGCTCAGCAGGTAAGTACGTGTGACGGCGGTTTAACGACTTTGTGCGACACGGGCAGCGATTTGCTCATGACGCACAAATGACGGGGGCGGGTACGATCGCTCGTGCGATCGCACGATAGATCGCACCGTGTGATGCCCGCATAAGAGAAAGAGACTTAAATTTAAAGTGGTTGTCCCCTACTAGGACAACCCCCTTCTGATTCCAAATGTTTCCCTCAATAAAATAATAAATATTATACTCACCTCCCATACCAGCAGCCTTCCTCTGGTGTCTGGAATCACGGTACGGGGTTCATGTGAGGTTGTGATGTGACGCAAGCCCCGCATCCAATCAGCGCTGGCTTCCTTCTCCCCACCTTTGGACCAAACAAACAAACAACAAAAAATGAGCGCAGCTGTAGCGCTCACTTCCTATTATTAATTAGTTTGGTCCGAAGGTGGGGACAAGGAAGTCGGTGCTGATTGGATGCTGGGCTCACGTGACGTCACAACCCCATATGAGCCCTGGCAACGTGAGTCATGGCACCACTGTAATGGCACTGATATCGCAGGTGAGTATAGGCTTTATTATTTTACCAGGGGGAACATGGAATCAGAAGGGATTGTCAAAGTAGTGGACAACCCCTTTAAAGCACCACACCATTAGTGAAAGAAAGAAAAATCCTTGGAGTGGTGCTTTAAAGAGCTGGCTCATTACTTTTTGTTGATGGAATATTTTTAGGATAGGCTATCAATATCTGTTCAGTGCAACACCTCCATTGATCAGATTGTTATGGCCTATCCTTTGGATAGATCATCAATGAAAACGTAGTGGCTAACCCTTTTAATCATTTCATTTTTTTGAGAATTTCCTTAACATTTCATTTTTAATAAATTGATAATTGGTTTGAAATATAATGTGTCACTCAAGGTAGTTTCCACAGTAGGTAATTGCTAAGAGTCACAACAATAGGACCTTAGATGACTATATAAGCTAATAGCAGAATAACAGTTATCCGAAAGTTAATTATAAATGTCAGTTGTCTATATGTGTCTAAAATAACATTGTAATATTTCAAGTATTACCATGCTTGCATTCACATCTAATAAGCTCTTTTTATTTTCATTCCTTTGCATAAATAAGCTTCTAAGCTGGTTGGGCTATCATCCAAAACCCAATCCAAAAATCAATAAAAAGATGGCTGTGATGAATGCACAATGTACTGTACACTGGGTTTTTGGATATGAGCAGCTCCTGGAACGCAGAGGACCTTGGCTTCTGAGCTTGTTTTTGATTTACTTGTGATACACTTTATCTTCTAGATTTTCAGCTTTAATGAATTATTATACATAATTACATTGCTTTTGTAGTGTCAAAGTTAGCAGTAGAGGTCAAAGAAGTGAAGTATATTTACATGGAAAAATGTTTAAAGCAAACATTATCAAGGCTTCAGCATCAACAACAATGCTGAGAAAAATAATACAGTTTTTATAACTAAATTACACAGCCCTATTGTACTCCTTGAGGTTATCGGGTAACAAGAAATCTAGAGAGGGAACCTCATTTAGATGCATAACATTTTGATAGAGACATAAAATAGGAAGTGTACTGCAGTACATATATGAGATTTTTTCTTTTCAAGTACTCCCTATGTACAAATCTTACAGGATTTATCCCACTACTGACTATTTTGTACTGACTATTTTGAAGATTATACTATAAATGTTTCATTTTTTTAATTTGACGAGCAACATGTTAACTATATCCCTAGAACGCGCAAGCAATTCAATCTACCATAGAAAACAAATGACCTAGCAGGCCTGCGAAGGCCCAGGTATGCGTTCTAGGGATATCAGAAGAATAATGTGATGCAGAATCTGTATGGCAGGAGAGTGGCTCAGTGTAACAGAGAAGCGTTGCTAGGCTCCTAGGTTGAAATGTCATCAAGGGCAATATCTATGAGGTTTATAAGTTCTTCCCATGTTTACGGGGATTTCTGCCAAGTTCTCAAAGACATTCTGCCAAGTTCTCCAAAGGCATATCAATAAGGATTTTAGAGTCCTATACCCTGATGAAGACATACTGATAAGGATTTTAGATAAGGCTTTTACAGTCCCATCCCCTCATTCAGTCCCATTCCCTGATGAAGCTTCTGTTTGGTGAAACATGTTGACGGGATCCTCTTAAATGTGTGTTTTGGTTTTAATCAAATGCTGTTGGTTAGGCTGCTAACAATAACATAACATTAATACAGAATATTGTCCTGTATTAAATAATGTACAGAGTGGTATGTGTTTTAATGAAGGAAATAAGGCCGCTGACCTTGTGAATATGAAAACACAGGAACTGTAATTATGATCACATACAAATGGCAGCATAATCTACACATCGGACCTGTTAAGGAGTTGGTTTTGACTACTTTTAGAAACCTTATTACATAAAATGAGTCCATAGTACCCTATTAGCACACTACATATCAAAAGAGTGATATTTTGTTTTTTTAACTGTGTAGGAAAACATTATTTGTTATTGCACAGGAGCATACAAAAACTATATACTATGCATTATTCATTTTTGTTATACAGTTGGAACCAATTGGCAATGTAAACCAAGCCATATAAAAGTGTGTGAGTACTGTTTAAAGATTCTGAATACACTAAACACTGTATTAAGGTTCTGCAAAACTCAGGGATTGTATCTAGATATAATACTCTCATGCAGATGATAGCAGAAATCTGGTTAGTTAATGCCATATGTCATCAGTTTGGAGAAGATAATTATATTTACAGTTGAAACCAGTTTACATGTACTATCTAAAAAGACTGCTTGCAGCCCGGTCTGGCTGTTTCCTGATCCCTGCACCATTCCTTTGGTAGTTCTCCAGGTGGGTGAGCTGGTAATTTTTCCTCTTATTGTGTATCTAAAAATACACATCTGTAGGTTTTTCTCTCTATCTGACATGAAATCAGAATAAACCTTTCCTGTTTTAGGTCATTTAAGAACCAAAATTATTTATATTTGACAAATGTCAGAATAATGAGAGAGAGAATGTTGTACGTATTTTTATTACTTTCTGCAAAGTCAAACGTTTACATACATTTAATTTGTATTTCATACCATTGCCCTTAAACTGTATGACTTGGGTCAAACGTTTTGGATATCCTTCCACAAGATTCTCACAATATTTGGAAGGAATTTGGATCCATTCCTCCTTATAGAACTGGTGTAACTGAGCCATGTTTGTAGGTTGCCTTGCTCGCACCGGCATTTTCAGCTTTGCCAATAAATTTTCAATAGGATTGAGATGGCCACTCCAAAACATTGACTTTGCTATCCTTAAGCCACTTTGTACCCAGTTTGGCAGTATGCTTTGGGTCATTGTCCATTTAGATGACCCATTTCCGCCCAAGCTTTAAGTTCCTCGCTGATGTCTTGATATGTTGCTTCAGTATTGCCACAATCCTTCGTTCTTTCCTCTTGATGATTATTGTGTAGTGTCGTCTTCCCTCATATGCCATCTATTGTGAAGTGCACCAGTCACCTCCTTCAGCAAAACAACCCAACAACATGATGCTGCCACCCTCTTGTTTCACAGTTGGGATGGTGTTCTTAGGCTTCAAAGTTTCTCCCTTTTTCTTCCAAACGTAAGGATGGTAATTATGGCCAAGTAATTCAATTTTAATTTTGTCAGACCACAGGAAATGTCTCCAAAAATTAAGGTCTTTGTTCTTGTGTGCATTTTCAAACATTAATCTGGCTTTTTTTTGGAGTAATGGATTTTCTAGCAGAGTGGCCTTTCAGCCCATGTCAATAAATTACTTGTTTCACTGTGGATAATGACACAATCTTACCAGCTTCTGCCAGCATCTTCACAAAGTCTTTTGCTTTTATTCTTGGGTTGATATACACATGTCTGACCAAAGCACGTTCATCTCTGGTACACAGAACCCATCTCCTTCCTGAGCGGTATGATGGCTGGAGATTTCTGTCTTGTTTGTACTTTTTTTTATAATTGTACAGATGAACGAAGCACCTTCAGGTATCTGGAAATTGTGCCCAAGAATGAACCAGACTTGTGCAAGTCCACAATTCTCTTCCTGAGATCTTGGCTGATTTCTTTTGACTTCCCCATGATGCTTCACAAAGAAGCAGTGTGTTTCAGGTGTGCATTAAAATAAATCCACAGGTGTGTCTCTAATTAACTTAGATGTTGCCAATAAACCTATCAGAAGCTTCCAAAGACATGACATCATCATATGGCCTGTCCCATATTGTTTAAAGGCATAGTACTCCCCAGTGTATGTAAACTTTTGACTTTGCAGAAAGTAATAAAAATGCTTTAAAACATTCTCTTGCTCATTATTCTGGCATTTGTCAAATTTAAATAATTTTGATAAATAGGAAAGGTTTATTCTGATTTCATGTCAGATAGTGATAAAAGCATGCATATGTGTCTTTTTAGACAGTGTATGTAAACGTCTGGTTGAAACTGTATGTGTGTTGACTCACAAGGGTGAAAGGAATTCTACATGTGCAAATACCCTCTTCACTTGCAGTCAAGATCTGGCATGAATTGCGAATTGGTTTGTTTAAACCTAAGCTTTATGACAATGCCATTTAAAGAGTTGATATTGCTACTAATGAAAGCCAAACACCCCAAAAAATGTGCCTGCAAATGAAGTTTCTATTTTGGTTTCTTAACTTAAACTGACAAGCAAAAAGGTAGCAATGTTTTGAATGTTTTGAATGACAGGCTCTATATACACTACAGGTTTGAACTATGGACTATCTTCATTTTATAGACAATCATCTTGGCTACCTTGAAAAATGATATCCCCTTAAACCAACATAAAACTTAAATACTTTAATAAATATATTTAAAAGCTTCACCAACTCAACACGTGATAATGTGAAATTTAAAAAGACCTTCTTGCTTAAAATAGTTTTTTCCATGCAGGAAACCAGAAGCACTACAGATGTCCCACTTTCATTTTTAAAGAAGGATATCTATAATGCTTCTGGTTTCTTGCATTCTGTTTGACCTAATGTTAGGGGCCATTGTGCCCTCTTCATAGCAAGTCTACTGATCAACCGTAAAAAAATGGTGAGGTAGAAACGCATCGAGATGGAACCACGAAAAAACCCATCTTAAGCAACAAGATGAAATCCCATTGACGTAAGCTAAGAGTTCACCCCTATTTAATATATTTATTGTATACCCTATCCTTTGTTGTTAGGGTGTTACTAGGACATAGGGTGAGTCGACGTGGAGTGGGGACACCACTACAATTAGGGAGAAAATGCTTCGGTCAGGCAGTAATAGAATATAGGGCCTGGGATATACAGGGAGGGGCTAATACCCTTATCTTGTCAAACCTATACTACTCTTGCTTCATATTGACACTATTGTATGTTTGTTTTATATTTACAGGTATTTAAGCAGGTTACTATGTTTTTCTTGAAAATTAATTTCAATCTATTGTTTCTATATGACTCCGACTACACCCTATTTTCTTATTTATATAGTCTGAGACCATCTTGGCTATTTCAAATATAAATTTGACTTGCAACTATTTAACATATGACAAGTTATACAGATTCAGGTCATTGCATTGTTACTGTTTTGTTCCTACAAATCTAAATTGTTATTATTATTATTTTATTAGTATTTTGTAATTCTCCTTTTGGTTTTCAACACTACCTGAACCCTTCTGGGCATGCTCTCAATAAGATTGAAGAATGTCTTGACCAAAATCTGAATCCCAGTTTTCTTCTATACATTTCCAAATTTGGTGCATACTGGTCGACTCACTTTGGTATATCTACAGCTTGTTCTTCAACTCTACCCACAAGTGTTTGATTGGGTTGAGGTGTGAGGGCCAACACCTTTACATCATTGCCATTGAGACATTTCTTCACTCATCTTGTTTTATGCTTCGGGTCATTGCCCTGCTGGAACTGTATGTTGCACTTTTTATACCCATAGTGCTCGAGTATATGAAGTAACTCCTCTTGTAGGATACTCACATATAGTTCAGTGTTTTTGGCTGTGAAACAACCCCATATCATCAGGATAGCTCCATTAAACATGACAATTCTTTCAATTTCTTGATCCGTTAGCACCCTTTTTCCCTTGTTTCTTCCAAACCGAATTGCACCCATCAGAGCCTAGTCTATTGACTTTAGTCTCATCGCTCCAAATCACCCATTTCCATTTTTATACTGTCCACTTTTCATACTTCTTTGCAATTTTGAGTTGACACATCTTATGATATTACAGGTATAGGAGTCAAGGCTTCTACACCTTTTTTCTGTCCACGATTCCAGACTTGTGTCACATGGTGCTTGCATAGACATGTGTGATCTCACTATTATGAAGCATACTAGCAACATCCATCGTCGTATTTGTTGCACCAGAACTGATAGACCTTGTGATGAATTGACTCCGATATTTTACCTGGATGTTCAATACTTAGCTTATGAATTGATGGGAGAACTTTATTTTGTATTATTCCAACTGTTAAAGCACTCACATGATGCATTTTTTCAATTTTCTTGGCCAAGAGGCCACTATTGATATGCTGGATGATGCTGTTTCTCTTTTCTTGGGAAATCCTCTTCATAGCTGCTCCTCTAGTAGAACCAGTGACATTTCACTAATTTTCACTTGGGAATCAACCTACTAACACATTGAGCTATTAGGTTGTAATTTGTACTATGCAGGAAGAAAAAATATTTTTCCCCCACCAGAAACAAAATAGTAACAATGCAATGATGACAAAAATCTGCATAACTAATCATATGTCCACAGGCTATTTACTTCATGCAGCATTTGCTTGGACCTGTCCCGCCCACAGCCATGACTCAGTCATGGGTACGGGATTGAAATAGGCCAGGTGAGTGCTGCTAAGAGCAGTTCTACTATTCATATGTGAGGCCGTATGGCACATTTTATAAAAATATTTTAGTGTAGGACTGCCCCAAATGAGATTTGCCGTGACGTGGCGGGGTAGCTCAAGAAATTGCAATTTTTTGCCAAAAATCTCAAAATTTTTATAATAAGTACAGTTTGGAATTTTTAGTGCTGAAGTGCACATTTAGTGCTGGCTTTTTGTTTTTTCTTCATTGAATTGGTCGGTGGCTGACCCCCACCTTGCTATGGACCCCAATTTGGGATGTATTCCACCTGTCTAGATTTTGGCGGTTGGTGACTGTTCACATTCAGTCATCAGGCCCTGTCCACAGGCTATTTGCTTCATGCAGCATTTGCTTGGACCTGTCTCGCCCACAGCCATGACTCAATCATGGGTACGGGATTGAAATAGACCAGGTGAGTGCTGCTAAGAGCAGTTCTACTATTCATATTTGAGGCCGTATGGCACATTTTATAAAAATATTTTAGTGTAGGACTGTCCCAAATGAGATTTGCCGGGATGTGGTGGGGTAGCTGAAGAAATTGCAATTTTTGCCAAAAATCTCAAAATTTTTATAATAAGTACAGTTTGGAATTTTTAGTGCTGAAGTGCACATTTAGTGCTGACGTTTTGTTTTTTCTTCATTGAATTGGTCGGTGGCTGACCCCCACCTTGCTATGGACCCCAATTTGGGATGTATTCCACCTGTCTAGATTATGGCGGTTGGTGACTGTTCACATTCAGTCATCAGGCCCTGTCCACAGGCTATTTACTTCATGCAGCATTTGCTTGGACCTGTCCCGCCCACAGCCATGACTCAATCATGGGTACGGGATTGAAATAGACCAGGTGAGTGCTGCTAAGAGCAGTTCTACTATTCATATGTGAGGCCGTATGGCACATTTTATAAAAATATTTTAGTGTAGGACTGCCCCAAATGAGATTTGCTGTGATGTGGCGGGGTAGCTCAAGAAATTGCAATTTTTTGCCAAAAATCTCAAAATTTTTATAATAAGTACAGTTTGGAATTTTTAGTGCTGAAGTGCACATTTAGTGCTGGCTTTTTGTTTTTTCATAACTAATCATATGGTACATAGTTGCAAGTCCAATTTATGTATGCAATAGCCAAGATGATTGTCAATAAAATGATGATAGTCTTATATTTGAAGCTTTAGTGGATGGTGAGATATAGAGACTGAATGTCAAATGTTCAGAACATTGTTACCCTTTTGCTTTTCAGAGCATTTAAACTAACAGTGGAGCATTGCATGCCTTATAAGTCTCCATATGCCAATTTGCCACTTTTTATAAGGAGAAACGTCACCAATAAAGTTTATAATAATATCTCATCCATAAAATGTTGGTCTCAGTCTTCTAGTCGTGCTTCTTTAAAGTCTTCTTGAAAAAGATCAACTCATCACCTGACATTGTTACATTATTTATTTTAAGTCTTTACCAATGAAGACATAAGCTTATGTGTCACAAATATCCATCGTTACAAAATTGCTTCTTCTAAGCTTCTCGTATTATTCGTAAAGTTATTTCAGTATTTATTCTGTTAAATACTCCTAATTTATTAAACATGATTTATGCTCAACTTACACTGGCTCATGTCTTGAAATGGGCTTGGTTGCTCAAATATCTTTAATAAAAGTTGAAGAAATGTACTACACTTTGACTGACATGCTTTGGAGGTGGGCCTTTGTGAGTTGGGGCGCGTGTGTAGAGGAAAAGAAAAAAATTGCTCATGCACCAATGCTGCCTCATAGTATTCTCCATAATGTCTTCAAAAAAATGGCACCAAAGATTGCGATATACGCATGCGTGTACTTCGACACCATTTTAATGAAGACATAATTACTGTGGCAAAGTGCAATCGCCGCCAATAGCAGCAATGGCGGCGTGGCACAATATTTAACTAAAGAAAAGAGGGCATGCAATAAAAGATACAGGAGGATGAATATATGCCGAGGAACCGACCCACAAAGGCCCACCCCCAATGTATACATCAATTAAAGTGCAGTGTATTTCTGCAACTTTGATTAAAGATATTTCAGCAACCAAGCATGTGATCTTTCTACAAAAGGTAAGGCTGGACTGTGCATCCTAGTGCCAGTATGGCACTGCCTTTACTATATATAGCAAAATCCTGATGGTTGGTTCTCTTTAAGTTGGAAAATGTTGTAAAGTTGATTGTGTCATATGTTATCATTTAATTTAAGCTAATGGAATAACTCATCTATGATGACTCATCATTCATCTACAGATATAATAATAATAATAATAATCTTCTGAGAAACTAAAAGAGAAAACCGGGCACTGCTTAATCCCTCTGACAAATCGCTATTAGCAGATCAAAAACCGCTAGCAAATGGGTGCACATCCAGCAAAGAAAGTCCATATAAGTATCCGATAAAGAGAGAAGAACGGCAGAACTCACCAAAGCTTCAGTTGCAGTTATTTTATTTCCATATGAAAGACAGGTACCTGTGGAGGGGGAGGTGATCCTCACCTCCCCCTCCACAGGTACCTGTCCTTCATATGGAAAAAAAATAACCGCAACTGAAGCTTTGTTGAGTGCTGCTGTTCTCTCTTTATTGAATAATAATTAGGGATGATCGAATATCACAAATATTCGGCAATATACGGCTTCGTGAACATTCAACGAATAGGTCACTGCTATGTGAATATTCTATGCGCAATGTAAGTCTATGGTAAGCCCGAATAGTTGATATACGGTGGCTCAGTGGATAGCACTGCAGCCTTGCAGCGCTGGGGTCCTGGGTTCAAATCCCACCAAGGACACCATCTGCAAGGAGTTTGTATGTTCTCCCCGTGTTTGCGTGGGTTTCCTCCGGGTACTCCGGTTTCCTCCCACACTCCAAAAGACATACAGATAGGGACTCTAGATTGTGAGCCCCAATGGGGACAGTGTTGCAAATGTATGTAAAGCGCTGTGGAATTAATAGCGCTATATAAATGAATAAAATTATTATTATTATAAATTATTATTATTCGGCAACTATTCGGGTTTCCCATAGACTAAAGGCACCGTCACATGCTACGATATATCTAACGATATATTGCCGGGGTCATTAAGTTCGTGACGCACATCCGGCATCGTTAGAGATATCGTAGTGTGTGACATCTCCGAACGTCTGTGAACGAGAAAAATACTCACCTTATCGTTGCTCGTTGACACGTCATTCATTTTCAAAATGTCATTCCTCCTTCAGTGAGCAGGTTGTTCATCATTCCTGAGGCAGCACACGTCGCTACGTGTGACACCTCGGGAACGACGAACTGCAGCTTACCTGCGGCCGCCAGCAATGAGGAAGGAAGGAGGTGGACGGGATGTTACGTCCCAATCATCTCCGCCCCTCCACTTCTATTGGGTGGCCGCTGTATGACGTCACTGTGACGCCGAACATCCCTCCCCCTTCAGGAAGAGGATGTTCGCCGCCCACAGTGACGTCGTTAGGGAGGTAAGTACGTGTGATGGGGGCTAACAACTTTGTGCTCCATCGGCAACAAATTGCCCGTGACGCACAAATGACGGGGGCGGGTGCGATCGCTCATGTGATTGCACGATATATCGGCACGTGTGACGGCGCCTTTACATTGCGCATCGAATATTCACAAATAGTCGAATAGCGGCGACCTATTCGTCGAATGTGGGCGTAGCCGAACATTTGAGGTATTTGATCATTCATCATAATAATCTGTTATTTATATATTTTTTTTGGCTATAATCTATGTTCATCTTCTAAATTGAGAATATGAAAATACTGTATATCTAAATTAACAATTACTAAATGAACATTTAAAATATACAACAGTCTTCTGCACAATAATAAGATTTCCCTTTAGAAAGCGCACAACAATTGATGTACTGTTAAGTGCTGACAAAGTTATCGAGAATTCCAGCTAGGTAGAAAAAAACAATCACTCATATTTCCGTTCAAAGACTTACTTCTCAAAAGAATACATTTTCCTATTTTTTGTTCATTTGTCTGCTACATTTTTTTCCTTTGTAAAACTTATTGAACAAGTTACCTGAACATTTATATTCTAAGTCTTTATATGCTGAGTCGGAAACATTTTAGCATTTGAAGGTCATTCGGGCACCATCATTTTATATTTGTCCATATACTTTCCATTACTGAAGGATTCATTTATACAACTCTGCTGTATGAACAAAAATTAATGTATTAGACGATACTGTTCCTTTGCAAATCTATAATTTCTCCCATAAACACAGATTTTTTTTTTTTAAATCCCTTCCCAACATTGGACATAGTGGTTCTTCCTATTTTGCAGTGCGTTCCCACAAATGGACGTACCGGTACATCCTGACGATCGTGCTGGCACATTAGCTGTGCATGAGCCATCGCTGCAGGGTGGCTGTTTAACCACCTAAATGCTGCGATCAATAGAGATTGCAGATTATGCAAGGATGGGAGAGGGATACAAAATTGTTTTTATTGTTTGAAGGAGACAAAACTTAAGAAAACAAATGCTGTAGTTGTGCTGATCCGAGGAATATCACTATTAGCAAACATTGATTTTTATTAATTCTGCCTCACAAAAATCACAATAAAAAGCAATCAAAAATGTTATGTGCCCGAAAAAAAAAGTCAACTCATTCTGCAATTAACAAGCCCTTACAGGACTCTGCTGGCAGAAAAGTGAAAAAATTATAGCTCTTAAAATATGCTGATGCAAAAGGTTTTTTAACCCTTTCACATACCGGTATGCCAAGGTTTGTGTCTGTTCCTTTAATGCATCTTTCCCCGCACATGTCGGCAGGTGGGTTGTAATGAAAGCCCAGGGTCAGGTGATGACCCCTGTTACTGTTACCATCATGATGAACTAGCTGGGAACGCCAGCTGAGCATTCTGACGTGTCCAAAATACCGATATTTTCAAAAGTTTCATTCTAAATTTATCACTAACATGAAGTACAATTTGCATTACTTCGATCAGCAAAAATGCACTGTTCCTGTGAGTGCTGGCTCTCTGTCGGCTCTCATGTCAGAGGTCATCAGCTGACCCCGTGATACTATGACAACACCATGGCACCCCATGATTGCATCATGGGGCCCTAATGTAGGTAGGGAACGGCGGGATCTAATGGCCATTTAAAATTGAGCTGTCTGATTTTACAGTGCCATCTAAGTGGTTAGCAAGTACACATGTATTATCAGATCAGAAGACATGTGCGTGGATTACAGCAGGGACACAACAAGTATATATACATCCAAGGTCATGAAGGGGTTAAAAGGTCGGTGTGCCATTTCCCAGAAATAATTCTCAGCCTATGACTAAAAGGCATTATGTACTAAAGGCACCCTCCCATTAGGGTGGGTGCCTGCACAACACTCCTAGTTAGTTAGTCTTCCAGTGTGCTAGCTAGTTATCAGGTACCCTAGTTCATGTGTCCATCACCTGTACCTCTGTCTGCATTCCCATACCTGCCCATCCCTGACGTGCCCACCATACCTGTTCAAACTCACCTTCCCTATCTTCCTCACCTGTACTTGTCTGCACCTGTGTCCTTACCTGAGTACATCTTCTGTCCTGGGGGTCAGCTGCTACAGTCCCGGTCACTGCCCTGGGAGTTGTACGTCTGCCTCGCACTCGCAGGAGATGCTTAGGTAGGCCCCTCCTACTAAAGGGTAAACCCAGGTCCTCCATGTGGTCCAGTTGGTCAATTCCTGCTTGCTGCCTCAACAACATTGGCAGTGAGCACTACAGTGAGTATATCCCAGACTTTAAATTAAAAAAGTGCCTAAGCACTAACAGGGAGGTAGTTGTGTGTTGTGCCCCGTGCCATTCTTCAGTGTCACAGACCGCTTCTGCCAGTGATTCAACTGCTTCCCCTGACATTGCAACAACATCTGCTCTGTGGATGTGGCAGAACTGCTAATGACAAGCTGATTGACAGCCGGCTCCTAAAGTTTGGTGGCAGGGAGCAAGAAGTTTATGAACATGATGTAAGCTGCCCTGCCCCATCTACAAAGCAGAGAGGAAAAAATGCCTCTACTTCGTTGACAAAGCAACTGTATGGCCGGCAGGAGCGTCTGTGACCACTCTGTGCTAGTGAAGAATGACACCGAGCACAACAGGCAGGTAGCAAGCAACTTCCTAGCTGTTAATGCTTAGGCACTTTTTTTTGTTAAAGTCCCGGCTATACTCAGTAACCATTGTTTGCTAAGTAACCACTCAATACCAAATCTAAACTTTGAGTAACATATTTCAGGGCTATAAACTGCTAAGTAATAAATTAATAATGGTCTGTTAGAATAGGCACACGTTAGTTGACATTTTCAACAGTTAGTGGACTGCAGGTCATTATTTTTTATGAAAAAAAGCTAAATGTCAGTGTCAAAATGGCTGTCTTTTAATGAAGAGCACTTAATAATAAAATGTAAGTATAAACCTTTCTTTTTAGGAGATTATTGCAAATAATTGGTTGGTAAATACTGTTAATTTAGAGCAAGTCTTTATAAGCAGTAATTAATCCTGACATTCTATCATGTTATATACCCTACATACATAGTAATAACTTGATATGCCGTATATTATACAATTTATAAACATGTTTCATTTTCTGTGGCTGAACATATGTCTCTTTCTAAATCATATTACTATTTGAAATGATATTTTGAAAAATGTCTGTGTCTGAAATTTGTTAATCTAAAAATGTGTAATAATCTAGCAGGATCTAAAGACCTGGATCATAGACAGAACAGAGATATCCAATTGTGAAATTGCAGTGATTATAAATGCATTGTTTTAGTAATGGCCCCTATTTTTCCTTTTGTTCCTAAAGATTTTCCATCTTTATAAGTGGGGCTTTTATACTTTTCCATGACTGTCTGAAAATCTAGGATATCTCTCATTTTGAGAACCTGTCAAAGCCTATTAAGGTATTTACTATAAATTGTAAAAATGCTTCTATGGAAGAACTTGGTTATTTCTGATAAAAACTAAGAATGCATATCCCAGGCTGTTTTCAGCTTGTAATGGTAGGAATTCTATATATTTCATAAAATAGATAGTAGAAAAGGCTTAGGATCTCATCCCTGTGTAAATCCTATTGCTAACTGCTTAAGGCTGTCTTAATAATAAGGAAACATCGTCCAATAGAGGTGTGAAATTGCACAGAATGCAGTTGCAAACGACTAACATTTACTCATATTGTACAAATCCTCAACGATACACAATTTCCCTTGTTTTGAGAGTCATAGTCAATTATACTTTCCAATAGAGTTAAAAAAAATATGCTAACATATACCGGTCAAAAGTATGCCAAAAGAATACATCATTTGGCACATGTCTAGTCAACTATAGGAAAAGGGTACATTCTTGTACACCATGATGTATATACAAGACATTGTGTGAGCAAGGCCTAACAACAATTGCTTGAAAGGTGGAAAGTATCCCGAATTTCTAAGTCTATTTGTGTCTTTTCTGATATTTTCTGTTTGTTCTAAGTGCTCAATATGAATTTGAAGGAGATTGAGTTTCTCTACTCCTAAAAATGTGTCTAACTTGTTGTTTGCAGTAGAACGGACGTTTGTGAAATTGAAAAGTATTTTGGAACACTTGTAAAAAGTCAAAGTAGGTTTATATTCCTTAGTTGACATTTAACCTTCTTAAATTTATGACCGCCTCTGAGGATATCTCGGAGCTCTCTGTATTATATTTTGCTTTAGGAATTATTACAATTTGCAGAATGTGTACTTTTTCATCTATGCCGTTAATGCTACAGGCAGAACAGATGATAGAGGCGAGTTGACTGCACTTTGGAGCTGTAATACATTTTAGAGTTAGTCTGGTGTGCGGTTACGTAGCCAGTGAATGTCAACATGGCTGCATCTGATGTACTGTGTCCTTAGGGCAGGCAACTTTGCATTTATGTTGGAACACAGCTGCCTCATGACTAGTTCTTCTACCGCAGGGTTTTTTCATTATAACAAGAGAGATAAATAAAGAATGCCTCTATGCGCTTAAGGCAAGTCACAAATTATCTCCGAAAATTATTAGTTACTCAATATAATAATAAAATTATTACAGAAACTCAGTAAATATGTATCACAGTTGCTCTGGGCATCCCGTAGAATGCTAGTATTATGGAATTGTATGATTTCCATGGGCTAATTACTGACAAGACAGATGGAAAGAAAGCCAAGAATTATGAAGAGAGAAGTCAAGTCATGAAAATAACAAGTGCCAGCAGTATGCATGTTCAGAGTAGACAGATTCCCTTTAATATAACACCTATGGAAGTCTAAAGGTCAATTGGATAGATTACCTTTACATAGTTCAATTTCAATTGTTTTCATAGACATAAGCAGATTTTTTTCTCTTAAATCTACATGAATTACAAAGGCAAAAAAAATGCAGTGTTTCATCATAAGCAATATTAAAGATATTATTTCCAATCTATTGCTTCTGAGTGAGACATCTATATTAGTATGCATATAGAGGCAATATATAGTGGCACATGGCTTGCTCTGCACAGCAATGTCGGGATTCTCTCTAATAAGCCTTGATCTCATAGCTCTATTTTGCTTGAAGCCTTAATATCAATGAATCCTTCTCTATTGGCCAAACTGGACTTTGTCATGGATTGCATATCCCATACAAATGAGTCAAATCCATCTACAGGAGTGTTCAATATTGATGGACAGACCCAGACTGTAACATTTTGGATCAGCGCAGGGACAACAGAACCCGAGCACAGACCCTGGGCCTGGAGTTCTCAGGGAACTCTGGGTAACGATCTGGGCCCGGCCACGCAGGTAATAAAAAAAAAAATCAAAGAAAAAAAGAAATAAAATAAGAATAAAGAAAACACTTTATACTTACCGGTCTCCAAACAGCTGTAACTCTGCTTCCATGCCTTTCACTCTACTTTTGGGGCCGCTCATTATCTTTTTGCATATGCACTGCTTCTCCCACCCACCAGCAGTTCCGGCGTCTCTTATTGGTTGCAGTGAGATAGTGCTCCCAGCCTGTTTGACAGCGTGTCTCACTACAACCAGACACGCTGTGTGTGTCTAGATTAATGTACAAATAAATAAATTAAAAAATTGGCTTAGGATCCCCACGTATTATGACATCCAGCACAGATAAAGCATATGGCTACAGGCTGCAGCCCCCAGCCATGCGCCTGTCTTGGCTGTGTATCAAAATAAGAGGAATCGCATGTGGCTTTTTAAAACATTATTTAAATAAATCATTTAAAAAAAAAGACGTGCAGTCCTCCCACAATTTTGATACCCAGCCATGATAAAGCTGACAACTGGGAGCTGGAATTCTCAGGCTGGGGAGACTCATTGTTATTAGGACATCCCCAGCTTAAGAATAGCAGCCTGCAGCTGCGCAGGATTGCTGCATCCATTAGATGCGTTATCCTGGAACTTTACATGGCTCGTCCCAATTGCCCTGGTGCCATAGTAATCGGGGTAATAAGGGGTTAATAAAAGTTCACAGCTGCCACTAAGTTCTAGAGTAGTAATAGGAGGTGTCTATGAGCTCCCTCTATTACTAATCTGTAAGTGAAAAGAAAAAAAGTCAAACTTTATTTCAAAAAACATACAGACAAACACCCTCTTTCACTCTTTTATTAACCCCCAAAACACCCAAGTCCAATGTAATCCACACAAGGTCCCACAATGATTCCACCTCTGCTACATCTGAATTGAAAGCACGCAGGCATAGAACATGACCACCCGCTGTGAGCTGAAGTCAGAGAATGAGCCACAGCGATGAGCAGTGACGACACTCATTAAACTCAGTAACTTCACCTGAGGTTAGGTTACCTGCAATCACTCGTAGAGGACCGTGGGAACCTTCAGCTGTGACCGCAAACAACCTGAGTGACGTCACCACTCATTACTGTGGCTCATTATCTGCCTGAAGCTCACAGTGGGCAGACATATTATATGCCTGCACGCTGTCACTTCAGATGTAGCAGAGCTGAAGTCGTCGTGGATCCTTGTGTGGATTATGTCAGACTTGGTTGTTTTGGGAGTTAATAAAGGGGTGAAAGAGGGTGGGTTTATCTATTTTATTTCAAATAAAGGATTTTTTTTGTTGTTTGTGTTTATTTCTTTTTACGATTAGTAATGGGTTGTCTCATAGACACTTCCCCTTACTAATCTAGGGCTTAGTGGCAGCTGTGAGCTGTTATTAACCCCTTAATACTCCGTTGGTCACCACACCAGGGCAATCGGGATGAGCAGAGTAAAGTTCTGGGATTGTTACATCTAATGGATACAACAATCCTAGACATCTGCAGGCTACTATTTTTAGGCTGGGGGGCCCAAATAATGATGGGACTCCCCTTCCCGAGAATACCAGCTCCGAACTGTTGACTTTATTATGGCTGGGTATCAAAATTGTGGGGGACCACACGCCCTTTTTTATAATTGTTTATTCAATTAATTAAAAAAAGAGCCACATTTGGTTCTATTTATTTTGACACACAGAAAAGATAAGCACACAGCTGGGAACTGTATAATTTTTCTGTGCTGGGTATCATAATACAGGGGCCCTTATGCCAATTTTTTTATTTCTTTATTTATACATCAATCTAGACACACAAAGCACCTCTGATTAGCTGCAGTCAGACATGCTGGGAGCGCTGTCTGACTGCAAACAATCAGAGACGCCGGGACTGCCAGTGGGTGGGGGGAAGAAGTGCATATGCATGAAGATAATGAGTGGCCCTGGAAGTAAAGTTAGTGGCCCAGAGGCAGAGTTATAGAAGTGCTGAGACCAGTAAGTATAAAGCACATGCTATAATCCCCCATTCCCTTCTACCACCATTTTTAAGCCCCTTATTCAGGTCACCATAGACTTATATGGAGATCGGCATCCGGCCAGATATCCGAGATCAATTCCGGGTCTGAACTGTGTTTTATTTAACCCGGTGGGACCCGCCGATCCCTTGTATCTACGAGTGCACCCATCACTAGTGTTTACTATTATTTTTTTTTCATTTTATAACTACTATCAAATAGCCTTTTACCTGCCATTTAATCATGCATATGCCAGATGTATTATTAGATATTACATATTATAGCTATTGTATTATATTATATTGAGTTCACACTATAAGCAAAGCATATATCATAATATCTGTCATTAAATGTGTTTTTTTATTAACAATGTTAAAATAAATATTTAGTTTTAATAGATTCTGCATTGTGGTGCTATTTTATTGAATAAAAACATGTTTTTTTATTTTATTTTGTATTATAATAAATGGAATATTTTCTTTCCATCATTTGTTAGTATATTTATTTCAATTCATCAACTCCATTTATATTAGTATAAATACGAGGGGCTGCTGATAAGCCTTTGGCTTTACTCAGAAAAAAAGAAGATAGGATGATGAAACTTTACATTTATTCCACATACTCTTCACTGATGTCAACACACTTCTTACATCAGTATCCCAAGTTCTGTAAGCCAAGCAAAAAGGATTTTGGTTCTTCCTCAAACCAGGCATCCGTAGCAGCCATGGCATCAGAAATGGTGTGATATTTCGTTCCCTTGAGATGTTTCTTCAGATTTGGAAACAGATGACAGTCGGAGGGAGCTAAAACTGTTGAATAAGGTGGGTGGTCAACCAGTTGGAAGCCTAGCTATATCCAGTTTTGCCGTGGTCGCTTGTGCAGTGTGAATGGAAGTGTTGTTTTGCAGGAACAAGATTCCTTTGGACAGCTTGCCATGCCTTTTGGCCTTCAGAGCTGCCTTTAATTGGTCTAAAAGTTCAATGTAATACCTTGCATTGATGGTGGAACCCTTCTGAAGGTAGTCCACTAGCAGCACGCCCTCCTCATCCCAGAACACAGACGCCATCACCTTAGTGGCTAATTTTTGCACCCTGAACAACTTTGGACAAGGTGGACACTGTGCCTCCACTCTTTTGACTGCTCCTTGTTTTCAGGGTCATACAAATTAATCCAGGTATCATCCATAGTGACCAGTCGATGCAGGAAGTACTTATCAGTTCGGAAACGCTGATAAATGGACCAGGAAGTTTTCACTCGCATGCTTCTCTGATCTGTTGTCAAACATTTGGGAACCCACTTTGCAGATAGCTTCCTCATGTCCAAATATTCATGGATAATGACACAAAGACGTTCACGAGAAATCCCCATAATGTCTGGAATTGCTTTAGCTGAACTTCTTTGATTCTCCAGTATGAGGTTGTGCATAGTATCGACAATCTCCGAAACAACAACCACTCTCTCGGTCGTCCAGGACGTTCCTCATCATTGGTGCAGAAGTGGCTCATTTTAAATTTGGCAACCCAGTTCTTAACTGTGGAATATGAAGGGCATTGATCCCCCAATGTTTGCGACATATCACCATGAATCTCCTTCGTGGACTTTTCTTGCAGAAACAAGAATTTTATCCCACCTCTGCTCTCAGTTGCTGTGAATATAACATTATACTTCGCCATTTTGTTTTCCCGCGTGCGTATAACACTGTTGCCATAAGCAACAAACACAAAATTTTGAAAACATATGATAGACGCATAAGGCTTTCATGTGATGTAACATTCGTTACTATAGAAACAAAAAAAGATCACAAACACAAAGAGTTATCATCAGCCCCTTGTAAAAATATATATTTTTTATTATGATTTGAGAAAATGGATTAAAATAGATGTCCTCCTTATGTTAGACATTCATATTTATAAATGCTTCCAAAATCATTGCCTATCTTAATAAACATTTTGCCAATTTACATTATTGGCTAGCAAAATTTGTCATTTCATCTCATTTTTAAAGTAATTTCTTATAGTCTACTTTCCACAAAATGACTCCTAGCTAAGCGCCTTTTTATTACTTTTAAGGTAAAATACTTTTACATTCTGTGTGTTATGTATCTTGGATGTATGTCTGAGAAAGAACATTTTCAGATCTGAAATAACATATAATTATATTCTGTATTAACATCTTTAGTGATTCAGCAGTGACATGTTTATTTGAAATGGTCTAATCCTTTTGGAGACTGCAAACCGGAGACACATCTGTTATTTTCCTTGCACAGCAGAACCAGAATAAAAGAACAGTGAACTTGAGAACCCAAGTCTTATTGATATGTAAAGGAAAACAGCGTTTTATGCAACTGCTGAAATTAAACGTTCAGTTATGTTGATGGTTCTCTTTAACTGCATGAATTAACCCATTTTTATGCTTCAGTAATGTAGCCTAGATTATTTTTCTATCCATCTTACTGACAGTTATGAAATGGCTTTCTGTTATAATTAAGCATAATGGTGTAGAGGGGGTTGGTTTACATATATGCAAGAATGAAACATTTCAGATAGAGATGAGCGAGTCTGTTGAGATTCAAATTCAGCAAATCACAAAATTATTGGGTGTCCCTTATTGTGCTCCAAGGTCTTTCCCAACATGACAGCATAATAAATGTTGTATTTTAAAAATCCCCTAGAAAATTAACACTAATCCCATTACTCATCTGTCCGGGAGTGTCACACGATGTTCAGCTCTGCACACACCTGCTGGCACTGTGGCATCAGACTTCGTTCACACTGCAGAATCTGACAAGCAACCTGAGGCTGGTGGAATGTTCAGCTTGAGCCGGGAGGTGGCTGGTTCTGGTTCACTGATTTCCAGCTCTGCAGGAGTTAATCGCAGCAAACTGGTGAGCAGAACCTAAGTGCTCAGGTTACTGATTGCCAAGGTTTTGGTACCGTGTTAGCCAGTTGAAAAATTATTGAATGTTCTCAGTGAGAGGAACAAAATTATAATCTTGTGATACCTTTTAGTTAGCCATTAAAAGGTATCACAAGATTATAATTTTGTTCCTCTCACTGAGAACATTCAATAATTCCTATCTCTAGCATGCCTTTCTCCCTTTCCATGCCAATGTTAGCTCATGCGAATCCGGTCTTGTTGTTGCTTCTGTTTATGGTGATTTGTGCTGTGCTTCTGAGTGGTGTGAGCGTTCCCCTGTTGTGCGTTATGTTCCTCCCTTTTTGTTACTCCCCTGTACGCATATTATCATTATGTATTTTAAGTGCTGTATGTATGAGTTTCTGTTCACCCCATCTGTGATTATTTGTGGGGTTTTGGTTACTGGGTTTCCAGCCCACTCCATGGATAGGGGGAGGTATTATCAGGGCTTGGACAAGAGCCAGGGCCACATTGGAGGCTCAACCCTGACTACTATCATGTCTACTGTTGAGGTAAGGGACAGCACAGGGTCCCCAGTTTTAGGGTCAGCCTAAGAGCCCCTGTACCATCAGTACTTCTCCATGACAGGCAGCTTCCACAGCCTGCCATCAAATTCTTAGCTCCTGTTCTTTCCTCCTTCCACCTTTGTGCGCATTAACATTGGCCACCTTCACTTTAGGCACTTGTTCAACTAGGGCTTGGATGTCATGAGCCCACAGTATCATCACTTGTGTTATGTGCATTGTTAAGTCGTAATATCACAATATTATGTTGTGCGTAACCGATGTGATGGCACAGGATGTGGACACAGATGTCGATCACAGGCCTTGTCAAGTTTGAAGCTATGACTTAGTTTCAAGAAGACCAAAGAGATTGCATGTGGCAGGGTTAGAAGAAAAAAAAGGCACTGAGGACTGGATATTGGCCTACAGGGATGGCAAGTCAGGTAAATGGTGAAATGAGTGTTATTATATTTCTTTTAATCGATTGACTGGTGCAAATTGGGAAAAATCTGGAGTTTGGAGAATATGGATTTCTGCTCAATTTGAATACAATTTTGTCATACTGCAAAAAAATTCACACCCCTCTAATTTCAGACATTAGTATTGTTTGAGAAATTAAGAAGCATTATTGTAAGAGTTTGGAGATTTCCATAGCACAATCAAAAAAACAGAAATTAAGAATTAATATTAAGAAGAAAATTAAGAAGCAATATATTTAGAGTTTGGAGATTTCCATAGATTTAAGAGTTCGTAGATTTCTGTAGCACAATCAAAAAATAGGAAACAAACAAAATAAAGACTATTATTTAGTGATGTTCCACAAAATATATTGACTAAATCACTATAACACTAAAAAAGAATGCAGCGCATGTAAAACATAGCTGCCTTTCTATAGTAGGCATTAATACTGCTAGGCTACTACACTTGTTTTCTTTTTTTTGTAATTTTATGAGTATTTTGCTTATTATTATTATTATTTCCAAAATTATCATTACTATTAAAATTGTATTAATATTAAAGGGACATTACAGTTTTGAAGAGCTATTTTCATATTCACTGTTAGGGAATTCTGTGGAAATAGATGGTCTCCTGTTCAGACACTTCATTACTTGACTGTGATTGTGTGAGGTTATAAAAAACATCTCTTCAAATAGAGGATTGGGTTTGTCTTGTGCTACACACGCAAATCATTCATGCACATGGGAACTGTGAAATGCCTAATTTTCCTTGTGGTGCTGCTCGAGGAAAATTGAGCACTAAAAGCTCGGTTCCACCACTGATTATAGACAATTATTGGAGGTCTCAGCAAGTAGATACTTCATTTCAGTTCATAGTCAATTTTAATAAGTCAGAACTGCTCAAAGTTGTATACCCCTTTAAGGGACTTGTTGACTTTCTTGAAAAAAAGTAACATCATGTGGTATTCAATGAAATAAAGAATTACTGGGTACTAGAAGGATGCAAACATTCCTCCGTACTGAGAACTATTTTTTGTAGCTATTTTTAATTCTAATACAAAGGGTCCTGATTGGGGAAGAGCCCTACTGGAGTCAATGTGCTCGGAAATAATAGAATATAAAAAAATATATATTTTTTTATTTGGACACAGTACTCTAATTTTTGAGGCTTGAGAGGTATTTACTTGTATATAAGTAAAATATATCTTAAAAAATAGATTTAAAAAACTGTATTAATTCATAAGGCTGTGGGTTAGACTAATAATTGGTTCTTGCTTTACCTTTAAACATTTTGAGTGTCATGAAATATATATGAAATGAGAACTGTTATGAATTAAATTGAGAAATATTCACAGTATTCCCATGTAATTTCTTATTAAATAAACATTTGAAGAATCCACTTTTGAACCCCCAAAACAAGGAATAGCTACTGTATATCAATAAAATCTTTAGAATTATGTCCCTCTTCTATGAACAAGCTTTTCATCATCATTTCTATAATGTTTCTTTTTCGAATTTTAAGATTTTGGTAGCATCTATGATAAAACAGAAGATAAAAGAATTATTGTGATAGGAAATTACTTGAGGGGTCAAGAAGACTTTAGCGAACAGTAAAGGCTAAAGCCTGTAGGGATATCTATCTTACTGAGTGATTATTGAGCCTGGATCTTTTATTGTCTCTGTTTGTGAACTAGAGCTGTCACCGTAAGACTGAGCATGCTGTTGAAATGAAAACAGCCTCGAGAAAAACAAATGGGATGAACGTTAAAAAGATATTTAGGACGTGACACAACATAGTGAAAAATGGGAAGTGAGAAGTGACTTTATACCACAAACTTAACAACTCTGTCTCCCCAAAATTATAGTTTGAGTCAAAATAGTCTTACGATACGAGGCTGTAGTGTCCCAAAACTTGCATTTTTCAGCACTATAATGTTATGATGAATTATACAGACAACAGAGGTAATTTCCTGTATACAAGGAGACATTATAAATAACTCATTATGTACTTCCTTTCCATTAAAAGGAGGTCATGCACCCGCTGAAAACCACTACCTCCTACTGGGCTACTGTTATGGTATTACAATAAAATTCTACTAGAAGAAAGGAACGTCAAGATTGTTGTTTGTTTTCTTAAAGTCAAAAGTCTTCTCTAAACGCTCTGACTGAGAATGACAGCACAAGCCTAACAGCGCAAGGCATAACATGTTTTACAAGGTTTAGTATACAGTTAGCTTGAGAATGATTGAATTACCTGACACATGGAAAGCGACCGAGGGTCAGAGATTATTTAGTGGATGAGAAATAATAAAAAGGAAGGTAAAGCTTTAAACCCTGCAAAACCTTCTAATTCTGGCCTATATGCTACACACAGATTATAGTCTCAGTGATCGCGGAATTGAGGATTTTTATAAATCTATCTATAGAATAATAGAGAAGCACTAAAAATATATAACAAAAGGTGCTAAACCCTCCTGTACATATACCTTCTTTGTCTACTAAATATAGTGAACCATGGGGAGGCAGCACTGAAATCAGTTATGTAAAAAAGTGGACTTTATTAGCCACATTTTACATAATTGATTTGAGTGCTGCATCCCTTTATTTCAGGCTTGCACCACATATGGCCCGCAAGCTGAATTCGGCTCCACAAGGGTTTTGATGCAGCCCACGAGAACCGGGACATGCCAATCCCTTCTTCCTATACTTAAATCTATTTGCGTCTTTCAGAAACAAATACATTTGAGCACTTTAGGGTTGGGACTGGGACAGAGGTTCTTCCATCAGCCCCAATATGCAGCAGTATAATGAGGTCAACACGCTACTAACCTCATCACATTGATGCTGGGGCTGGGCCACAGAGGACAAAGTGGGGACTGGTAAGCTCTCCAGAAAGAGCTGAAGATAAAATGTGTTTCAAGATTGGTGTTAATTTCTAGGGGACAAAATGGAGCAATGGGGGACATTATGGAGCTGTAAGGGATATTATTGAACTATGGGAGAAATTATGGAGCTGTGTGGGATATTATAGAGCTATGAGAGATATTATGGAGCAGTAGGGCCAGTAAGGAGTTGTGGGGGACAATATGAAGCTGTGGGGACATTACAGAGCTGTGGGGGATATTATGGAGCATTGGAGCAAATTAGGGACCAATCAGAGACATTACGGAGCTGTGAGGATATTATGGAGCTTTTGGGGACATTATGGAGTAGTGGGGGATATTATTGAACTATGGGGGCATTATGGAACTATTGGGGCATTATGAAGCTATGGGGTATATTATGGAGTTCTGGGGGATATTATGAAGCAGTGGTGGACATTATGAAGCTGTGGGGGATATTATAGAGAAGTGGGGGATATTATGGAGGAGTTGAAGTCATTATGGAGCTATGATGGATATTATGGGGCAATGATAAGTTTTATTAAGGTAGCATAGTAGAGCGTGTAATGTGGGGACTTTATGCAGAGATGCAGTGTGGGGGATATTATGGAAAGGGGCTGTATGTGTGGATACTTTGTAGAAAGGCAATGTGAGATTATATTTTGGATAGGGGCAGTGTGTGGGGGATATTATTGAAAAGCAGTGTGAGATAAAATTATAGAGAGGGACTGTGTGTGAGGATATTGTAGAGAGGGGCTTTCTGTGGGAAATATTTGGAAAAGGGGCAAAAACTGTTTGGGGGAGATATTGAGAGAAGCATTGTGTGTGGGAGATATTATGAAGAGGGGCAGTGTCTTCAGCAGATATTACAGAGAGGGGCAGTGTGGGGGAGATATGGAGTGTGGCAGTGTGTAAGTGAAATATTAATAAGAGGGGCAGTGTGTGAGGGATATATTTTGGAGAGGGGCAATGTGGGATAGTATGGTGGAGTGGTAATGTGGGGGAGATATTAAGGAGAAGGGTAGTGTAGAGAGATATTGCAGAGAGGGTCATTGTGTAGAAGAGCATTGTGTGGGGGAACATTACGGAGAAGGACAGTGTGGGGGGAAATTATGGAGGGGGCAGTGTATGGGGCACATTATGGAGAGAGGCAGTGTCGGGGAGATATTTTGTGCAGGTAACAGTGGAGGTGCAGAGTGGGAGATATTTATGGTTCTGGCACTGTATTCACATACTGACAGTGGCACTGTCACTGCATGCAAGTATTGGCGGTGCTACAGGTACGGCATCCATGTGCTGATGGTGGTTCTGATCTTGTACACATGCAGCAATCCATAACTTGCTTCATAGCTATGTTAAGACTTAAAAATCCTCAATATTAGGAAATGTGAGATTATGAGGAGAATTTGCTGAGTTTTTGCTCCAAAAACTTAGTTCAAGTTATCGTGTGTTCACACAGTTTTTATGGAGGAGAAACAATCAAATCCTCCTCAAATACTCAAAACTTGCTACTGGTGATGTATTAATGTACTGATCGTGGTTCTGGTGATGTTTTCATGTAAGGACTCCTTTTTGCAGGCCTTGGGATTAGTTCAGTATGGTGACGTGGCCGTTGGATCAAAACATTAATCTATCTATCTCACTGTCTCTCTGTCTGTCATGAATACATACTTACCTGTTTTATATATGCTGCTAATCATTCAGTGACTACTGATTACTATCTATGTAAGATTTAATTGGGTTTTGTGCAAATGTCCAAATATATTCAACATTACAGTCTAAGAAGAACAATATTTCAGCTATGTGATTTCTTTTAATGTTGTATAAAAAAGCTCAATCTGATAGTGAGCAAAAGGGTATAGCGTCATCTGAAAAAAAGCTTCCATAATGAACTAATAAAGGTATAACCTTATACTTTTCTAATATTTTGTAACTACATATAGTTTAAATCATTGGTTGAAAAAGCATTAGTCATTACTCTAACATATATAGTACAAAATAAAAAGTATGTCTACATTCTGGGATGGGCATACCATTCTAGCATTCTGGGGCCCAATGGGTTAAGCAACCTATTGTCATCTTAAAAGTAGTTTTCTCCTTTCAATTAAATTGCATACAAGATTCAGAGCTAAGAAACCTCATTGCTTACAATTAAGGCCCTGTCACACACAGAGATAAATCTTTGGCAGATCTGTGGTTGCAATGAAATCATGGACATATTGTTCCATTTGTACACAGCCACAAACCTGCCACTGATTGTCCACAATTTTAATGCAACCACAGATCTGCCACTGATCTGCCACAGATTTATCTCTGTATGTGACAGGGCCTTTACTGTTGGATTGATGTATAGGAATAGTTGGGCACTTTATAATAAGCTTTCGGATAACAGGGGGCCCATATCTAGTCCTTGCACAGGGGTCCTCTACTGCCTGTGTCCACTACAGTCTATGTTAAACAGGTTAATTACTTGCCTATGCACAAAGTGGTTTACCCAATCATCTCCTGTTATTGAGGGAACCATAAGACTTATTAAAGAAACACTAAGCCTATAAATGTATGGTAAAATTAAAGAAATGTCTCTAGCACTTTCTGCATGATCCTGAAACAGTTAATCTTGTAAAAATCCAGCAGAGAGAAAAGATTTATACCTCTGGCTGGTGACCCACTTAAACCTCAAGACCTCAGCAAAGGGGCAGGTCTTAGCCGTCTTTCGTCCTACTGCAGATACATAGCAGGGAAGCTTCTGCTACAGCTACTTCTCTTGCTTCTTTAAAGCATGTAATGCATCCATTGAAATCAGTAGGAATATGTAGCCTTGCTTGACATACTTCTATAGTACGGCTAACAGACCGTGAGCTAAACCTGTGCCCTAATAAAGTGCTATTAAGTTTTTATTTTTGAAGGAACTAAACTAGATGATCCCATTTACGGCCTCTCATTTTTTTCAGAGTTTCTAAACATTTGAACTCTAAGTTAATTTTTCATTCTTATAAGATTGCTTGTTGACATTATATTTTTACATTTTTAATACTTTTTTCTGATACAGTATTTATTAATTCCAGAAAAAAAGCTGCAGCATGCTATGTGTAAATTCAGCCTTAAAGGAAATTTGTCAGTAGGATTTACCATTCTAAGCTGTCTATATGGGCATACAGGTTAGACACTCAACAAAAATATAAAAATATTTCAGTTTTTGCTCCCATTTTTCATGAGCTGAACTCTAAGTTCTAAAGGGGGCTTTACACGCTACGAGATCGCTACAGCGATCTCGTTGGGGTCACGGATTTTGTGACGCACATCCGGCCGCTGTAGCGATGCCGTTGCGTGTGACACCTTTGAGCGATTTTGCATCGTCACAAAAACGTGCAAAATCGCTCATCGGCGACATGGGGGTCCATTCTCAAATATCGTTACTGCAGCAGTAACGAAGTTGTTCCTCGTTCCTGCGGCAGCACACATCGCTCCGTGTGACACCGCAGGAACGAGGACGCTCTCCTTACCTGCCTCCCGGCCACAATGCGGAAGGAAGGAGGTGGGCAGGATGTTCGTCCCGCTCATCTCCGCCCCTCCGCTTCTATTGGGCGGCGGTTCAGTGACGTTGCTGTGATGCTGAATGAACCGCCCCCTTAGAAAGGAGACGGTTCGCCGGTCACAGCGACGTCGCAGGGAAGGTAAGTATGTGTGATGGGTCCGGGCGATGTTGTGCGACACGGGCACAGATTTGCCCGTGTCGCACAAACGATATACCGATATTGCAATCTGTAAAGCGGCCTTAAGACAATTTCTATGTACACAAAAGGCCTTTTTCTCTCAAACATTGGTCACAAGTTTGTCTAAGGTCAGTTTCAGACATTCGTTTATAATCAGGTACCAGTCACACGCATGGTTATGGTTACATGTGTGTCATACGTGTGTCACACGTGTGTCATGCGTATGTCACACGTGTGGCACACATGTGACATCCGTGTTTGCATACGTGTGACAGGTACCGGAGAAAACACGGGTCTGTGAAATAAAAAGATTTTCCATATTTACCTGCTGTCTCTGGCTCTGCTGCCTCACGCTCATGACCGCCGGTCATTATATTCATTGATTATTCACCGCACTCAGGACCTGGAAGCAGGAGCAGCACTGGGGACAGCGCCGGGCACAGTACAGACAAGGACAGCATCGCGGGGACAGGTGAGTATTCTGCAAGCACAGTGACATCCAGGAGGTCATTGGAGTTCCCAATGAACTCTGATGATATCCTGATGACCCCCGCACACCCTTACAGCTTCACGGGTTAATCAGAGTTCATTGGGAACTGTGATGAGTCCTCGATGCTGTCCCCGCGATGTTCCGGCTTCAGGGTTCTCACTACACACACACACACACACCCAGAACACACACACAAGTATACACTGAGCACATATACACAATTATGTATACACACAAAGCGGACACACATGGATACACCGAGCACATACACACACATAGTGCACATACATGTATACACTGAACACACACACACTCAGCTGTATACTCGCCCAGCAATGTGGTCCCCAGCACTAAAGTCCCCAGTGGTGCTCCGGCTTCCAGCTCGACAGGGCACTAAATATTCAGTGAGTATAATGAGTGGCGATAAGGAGGGGGAGGTAGGAGAGCCGGAGACATCACCGCTGGAGAGAGGTAAATATAGAAAATCTTTTTATTAAAAAGACCCGTATTTTCTACAGTACGTGTCACACTGATGTCACACGGATCACATCAGTGTGCGATCCGTGTGACACCTGTGCTGCTGGAGAAAAAACGGACATGCCTGTGTGTGTGCATGCAGGGTTATGAGAGGTCACACGGACGTGTGAGTAACAGCAAATAATAACATGGGTACGTGTGGCATCCGTTTTAAAAACGGATGTCACACATACCTGAAACACGGATGTCTGAAACCAGCCTAAATCTGTATTTGCTGAGATAATGCATCCACCTCACAGGTGTGGCATATGAAGATGCTGATTAGACAACATGATTTTTGCACAGGTGTGCCTTAGGCTGGACACAATAAAAGGCCACTCTAAAATGTGTAGTATAAAGAACATCCGGAGGGTGGGAAACCAGTCAGTATCTGGTGTGACCATCATTTGCCTTACACAGTGCAGCACATCTCCTTCCAATAGAGATGATCAGGTTGTTGATGGTGGCCTGAGGAATTTTAGTCCTCTCTTCTTCAATGGCTGTGTGAAGTTGCTGGATATTGGCAGGAACTTGAACACACTGTAATATACATCGATCCAAACTGGGATGTTTTCAGCTTCCAGGAATTGTGTACAGGAACTTGCAACGTGGGCCATGCATTATTAGGCTGCAACATGAGGTGATGAAAGCTGAATAAAATGATACCCTGATATTTGTGATCCGATGTTTTATTTCAGAGAATAAATGTTGTTCTTATATGCAAATGAGCTGTTAAGAACTATGGGCCTGAGTCAGATCTGCATAAGAATCTCCAGAGGATATGTAAATGAAATTGGGGTATTATCATTGTGAACCATTGAATGATTGACATTTTGCTCACTTAATCACAGATAGCTCTACAGTGAGTCCAGAACTTACACAATACAGCAGAACACTTTAAAGCAAAGCTAACACAAAAGAGAAGTCCCATTGCAAAAACAATTGCTGATGATCTCACACAGTGCTTCAGTTTCCATCTCACAGACATTCATTGCAGGGGTCAGGGCAGTACAGCAGAGCTGACAGCTCTGTAACAATACAACGGCACATGTGGTTGTGTTTGTAATGAGACAAAGTTCAACTCTGCTTTACTATGTTAGTATCAGGAACAGCTCTTGCATCAGAACTACCAGCAGTATGAGAGGACAAGTGTGGCTGCAAGTGTTTGTAATGAGACAGAGTTCACTTCTACTGTAAAGTACAAGTTCTGATCTCATTTCAGAGCTGTCCATGATTATAAGAGCACAGTGTCAATTATTATGAGAGTCATACTGGTAATACCTCATTTAAAATATTCTCAGGAGGAAGATTCTTGAGGAGCTTTGTGTCCGGTCCATAGATCTTGACAGCTAATTTACATAAAATGAAATGTGTATTTCTCTGGAATAAAACATCGGATTGCAAATATCAAAGTATAATTTACTTCAATTTTGTAGGACTTGCACGCCCATATAGATGGCTTAGGACTTGAGAGTGTTGATCCTACTAACAGATGCCCTTTAAGGGGGAACTAGAGGTAAGGCTTGACAAATTTGAATTTCAACTCAAAAGCTATAAGACATTGGTAGAATTCTTCTTGTGAGGCTTAAGATTTTTTTTTTAATTTAAGGGAATTGTTGGTGAATTTTTCTTGCTCACTGTGTATTATGGACAAAAGTTAAATTCAGCAAAATATGTGAAATGGTTCAATGATCTATTGGCGAAGCTGAATTTTGGGCTAGTGACAAGGCTAAATATATCATGAATATCTACTGGAATACTACCTTTCCTTTTAATAATTTTAGTTGCCCATCTTTAGAGGAAATCAGTTTTGATAATTTTTATTCAATGAGCTAGACTGAAACCATTTCATCCATGCTTTTTGTGCAAAGTTTGTCTTATCTGGATATGAATTTTACATGTAAGATATTTAACAGCAAAAACAGTACAATCACCACATATCTAGAAATACCATGTAATATCTTTGAATCAATAGAAATACCTTAAAAGTGAACTGCTCATTGAATGAAGGGTTAAGGGTCTTTCTGTGGACCTTCGTTTCATATTTCTTCTTTTTATCTGGCAGCAAAAATAGCTTCACATAAGGATCTGATGTACCTCCCATATCTAATGCAGGTAGCTCAGCGGCTTGAATTATCCCCACCATCAGCTAAAAATAGAGTAAAAGAGACATGACATTCAACTCTAAAAACGTAACAATACAAAGCATAATCCATTGCTCTCTACAGAGCTTAAATACCCAAGCCAAGAATATATATGATTTCTCGTATTTGTAATCTCAATCTATACAACATAGAATGATGCTGAAGAACAGTTTGTATACATTGTTTGCTGTAGAAAATAATAATGAGAAAATTGCACATATGCTTCTAGCTTCTCTTACATGAATTGTTCAACCCTAAAAATAGCACATGGAGATCTCCTGCCACTCCTTCATACCACTGCCTGGGATGACCACTGGATTGTTTGTCTCTTCTTAGGGGTACTTTGCACGCTGCGACATCGCTAGCCGATTGTAGCGATGCCGAGCACGATAGTCCTCACCCCCGTTGCAGATGCGATCTCTTGTGATAGCTGCCGTAGCGAACATTATCGCTACGGCAGCTTCACACGCACTTACCTGCCCTGCGACGTCGCTCTGGCCGGCGACCCGCCTCCTTCCTAAGGGGGCGGGTCGTGTGGCATCACAGCGACGTCACACGGCAGGCGGCCAATAGAAGCGAAGGGGTGGAGATGAGCGGGACATAAACATTCCGCCCACCTCCTTCCTTCCTCATTGTAGGCAGGACGCAGGTAAGGAGATGTTCCTCGCTCCTGCGGCTTCATACACAGCGATGTGTGCTGCCGCAGGAATGAAGAACAACATGGTACCTGTCGCTGCATCGAAATTATGGAAATGACTGACACTACACAGATCACCGGCTTTCGACGCTTTTGCGATCGATTATCGGTGCATCTAGGCTTTACACGTTACGACGTCATTACTGGCGCCGGATGTGCGTCACCCTCGATTTGACCCCGACGATATCGCAGTAGCGATGTCGCAATGTGCAAAGTACCCCTTAGGGTATGTGCCCACAATCAGGACACACTGCATCCTGAATGCAGCGGTTCCTGACCTGCGGGGCCTCGAGTCTCCTCTGCAGGAGAATGCAGGAGACCGCAGCTGCCCATGCCCACGATCAGGGTTCTGTGCGCTGTGGTGTCTTGCATGTGTTCTCCCTACAGAGGATGCTTTAAGCGTCACAGCAAAGATTTGACATGCTTGCGGGTCAGAAAACCACACCGGAGGTCAGTTTTCGCTGTGGGCTGTACATGCACAGAGGATATGGAATTAATAGAAATCCCATCCACTGTGCTTATGCTGTACAATGCAGCATTTTGGAGGCAGTAAAAACATGCTGCATCCAAAACATTGCAAACACTGATCATGGGCACATACCCTCGTAGTGCAATCACACATTCATCTGGAATGTCAGAGTGCTGTCCAATTTTTTTTATTCTCCGGCATTTGGACCCATAGAGTGTCAATTCTCCATTCATGAATTCTTGATAATCATCCAAGAAAAAACTCAGAGCATATAAAATTCTGGCCTGATGGGGAATGGAATAGCACATGCTCAGTGGTTTTGTGTTCTGTGCGCTAAAAAATTGGGTGGGTGTATGCACTCTTAAAATAGGGTTGGAGCCAATCACCAGCCACAGTAGTGATGTGTTAGTCACTACTGTGGCTACTGGGCAATAGTGCTGATAAATAACTTTATATAATTGTGCATTCCTTATTCATTTGACCTGGCACAATGTCAACTAACTAAATTCTTTGCTGAGTTAATGTATGGGATATGTGCTTCTTCCCTAAGTTTCTGTACTCAGAAACCTAGGAGGGGACAATCACAGAGGTGACTAGCATATATGGCCATCTATGTTGTACCCCAATAAACACTTTGAGATTCCATTTGAGTATACAATAACTTATGTTAGATCGACATGATTTGGAAATCTCAAAAGGAAAAATATGTGAAAAGATCTTTTTCCTGTGAAAAGTTTCTTTTAAATCTCTCTAAAACAATACATTTGTGAAATTAATATATTTACGCTAATCCGTTAAGCTACTGTATATTTGTTATTCATTTCTTCACTAGTCAGACAACGATAAGCCAGAAAAGTACATAGGTAGTAAGGAATACAAACATTTCTGAAATATAGAAAATATAAGACATAAAGAAGACATTTCAAAGTAGGAGATATTGTAACTTTGTATTATTGTAATGATATTTTATGCAAGGGATGGATCTAAACAACACCTATAACTTTACATAAAAGACAAAAAACGAGTCTATGATTTTCAGTCAGTGAAGTGGAAAATAATTCCCTTCCTCTTCTGAAATGTTTGCTGAAAATAAGCTATCATGCTCCTACAGAGCTCTTTGGTCATGCCTCCCTTTGAAGCCCAATGAAATGCACTGTGTTAGGTGAATGACAATTAGATTCCCGCAGCATGAATTATGGAAAGACTGCATAATACAGAAATACCTGCATGATGTTTGCATTTTACTTAACAGTCTCAAAGTAGCTTAGCTGTTTGTTAGTAGCCAGTGGCAGTTTGTTTTGGAGTCCTTATATTTGCTGGTATGAACCATAAGAATAATATAATGCATGAATAGGATTTATTTATCCAACTGTTTCGTAAAATTGACCTTGTTACCCATTGTAATCATAGATCAACTTTTTTTTTTAACTATTTAGAATATATATGTACAGTAAGGGCTTTTTCAGACATCCGTGATCATCAGTTCGATCTTGGATCACAATGCATGGAATAGCATAGCTTTCGACAATATATTTCTTTAACGCTTTGGTCATGACTCATGAGACTGAAGAAAAGCCCATACAATGTGATCCGAGATCGGACCGATGATCACAGATGTCTGAAATAGCCCTAGACTGTAAAATAATTAGATATGTGTATCAAGGCCCACCCTTACTATATAATTTTGGTAAGCTAAATCCACTGGATAAAAAGATACATTAATTTATTTGTAATTATGTAGAGTTGTAGATGAAGAGTTTGTCTTAAGAATAAATATTTATTTACACTGTTAGATCACACAAAATAGAATATATTCTTTGGATATTGTGGGTGGCACGGTGGCTCAGTGGTTAGCAGCGCTGGGGTCCTGGGTTCTAGTCCCACTAAGGACACCATCTGCAAGGAGTTTGTATGTTCTCCCCGTGTTTGCGTGGGTTTCCTCTGGGTACTCCGGTTTCCTCCCACACTCCAAAAAACATACTGGTAGGGAATTTAGATTGTGAGCCCCAAAGGGGACAGTGTTGCCAATGTATGTAAAGCGCTGTGGAATTAATAGCACTATTAAAGTGAATAAATATTATTATTATTGTCTAAAACACTCCATTGCATAGATATTACTTTTATGTACTATTTATGTTTTGATTTTTTTATTATAGCATTCCACTAATGTGTCCAGTGTTGGTGAGAAAAGGCGGTTCAGGGGAATGAAAATGTAAGCTATTTTCTTCAGATTCATGAGAAGTAAATAATAATACTTATCCTTTGGGGTCCTATCTATATCCAAGAGTATTGGGTAGTCTGCTATATCTATACACAGAAGCACTTTGATAAAATGATTCTATTTGTAAGATTGTTCACGTTTGTGTGATCTAAAAGAGTAAATTCATCCCCTCAAAATCTGGCCATATTCAGTTTTTTCATTTTGGTTTTCCTCCCCTTTTTCTGAGAGCCCTCATGTTTTTATTTTTCGATTGGCATAGTCAGATAAAGGCTTTTATTTGGTTGGTTGAGATGTAGTTTTGAATGAAACAATTAATCTTACCACATAATGTAGTAAAAAGACGAAAAAGTTTGACTGTAATATGGGAAAATGGGTGAACAAAGCTAGTATTATTTTTGAATTGTTTTTAATATACTAATTATATTATAATTTTTTTTATTATAGTATGTATTTGTACTACTTTTGAGACATTAAAAATGTCTAAAAAAATCTTAATGTGTATTTTTTTTTTTAAGACCCATAATTTTTAAAATTTTCCATTGTTAGAGCTGTGTGCGGACTTGTTTTGTGTGGTAGTTTATTAGTACCGATTTGGGGTATAATTGACATTTTGGTCATTTTGTGTGGCATCCTTTGGGGATGTATGGCTACTTTGTGACCAGACCAGTCCATCACCCTCCTCCAACAGAAAAGCAGCCTTAGGCCTGCGACACACATCCGTGCCGCCAGCACATGTTTGTCATTTTTTACACGTACCGGCGGCACGGAGACACGTTAAGCAATGCTACCCTATTGTAGCAGGCACACACACGTAAAACCACACGGAACGTGTGTCCATGTGCGTTTGTACGTGTGTGCGTTTTCCAAAGCGCTGACATGTCAGTGTTTTCTCCGGCAGCACGGGTGTCACACGGCCCGCACCCGTACCACACGGGTGTAGTGTGGATGCGGTCCCGTGTGACACGCGCCGGAGAAAACACACGTGTCAGAGAAAAAGAAAAAAACATTAACTCACCTTCTCCTGCCCTCCTGTCTCTGCCGCTGCTGCCTCTTGCTGCCGACCGCCGCTCATTATTCTCATTTAATATTCACTTCACTGCGGCCGGCAGCAGCGGGGAGACGGGAGAGCTGGAGACCAAGGATCAGCACCACAGACAGCAGCGCGGACAGCAGGAATGACCAGGTAAGTATGTTAATTACTGGTTCTACGTGTGCTATTGCGGATAACACACGTAGAACACACGTGTCCCGCACGTACCAGAGACACGTACTTACCTGCACGCAACACGCAGGGAAAATACGTGTCTCTCGGCATGTGCGTGATTTTCACGTGAGTGTGGCAGAGGCCTTACTGTGAGGTGTTTTACTAGTATAGGAGGCTGATGGTCTGATCTGGTCACTGCTCTTCCATCAGCAGATACTTGATGGACAGAAGTGATGGTCTGTGTGTGAAGAAAGCTGCACTAATGAGAAGAAGTTGCCAACATCTAATTGAGAATCCATAAGTGAGCTCGTTCTGACAGAAACTTGATATTTCTTTTATCTGTCTTTCAGCTAATTTTTGACTATCTTGATGTTCAACGTGCCAGGAAATGGAGAGGCCATAAAAGCTAAACGTTGCCAAATTTGTAATACAATCCAATTGCAAATTTCTTTTTTAGTACACAATATATGTATTTAAGAAAAAAGTAATTGTCTCCAACTAACTATGGAATTATGTCTACTTTAAGATTTAAAAGTAGACATAATTCCATCGAGTTCGAGCTATATAACCTAACATGAATTATTTACTTTAATTTACTATTTGGTCTAAATAGTTTTATGTTTTCATAGATATGACTTTCACAAATTCTGTAATACAGAATAGGGTTATTTCTATTTTTTATTTATCTCTTTAGCCTTGAATGACAGACCAGGGTCTAACTGAACTTTTATATTATTTTTATTTTTTATTATTTGTAATTTTTTTTTACTTTTCATTGTATTTCTCACTCCCCCTAGGGAATTTGAACCTGTGTTTGATCATTTTAGTTTTACAGTATGTAGTACAAATAATGGTCTCCTATGGAACCAAGATATAGGAATCCATCATCACACTGCAATCTTGGGTGTGAAATACTGTAATGGCCATTTAAATGCCACTATACGGGACTGATTTAAACATGTATATTGTTAAAAAAGAGATTGAAACTAGCTTCTGTCTCTACTGAGCTTACTCCATACACCCCACATGCAACCTGACAAAACTATGCATCACAGGTCATAATGGGATAATACTGGGGAAACACGAGCATATGGCATCCGTTGCTATGCTGTGAGTGTGAGCTGAGTGGAATTATACTGTGATCCGATCCTGTGATCAGATCATAGCTGCAGAAGAATAGGAGGAACTAATCTCCCCATCTCCCCCATTATCAGCTGATGCGATTATCACACTGCACTCCGGTGTCACCTGAGTGCAGTACAATGGTTCACTCGCACCCATAGGGTAAGTTCACACAGTGCGTTTTTCGGGTGCGTTTTTGGCCTCAAAACTGCATGACTTTGCTTCCCCAGCAAAGTCTATGAGTTTTCATTTTTGCTGTCCGCACACAACTTTTTTTTTAAGCTGCGTTTTTTAGCTTAAAAAAAAATGGACATGTCAATTCTTTCCTGCGTTTTTCTGCGTTTTTCCCCCATGCAATGCATTGGAAAAACGTAGCAAAACGCAGAGATCAAAAACGCAGCTAAACGCAGCCCAAAATGCACCAAATCGCGGCAAAAACGCATGCATTTTTTGCCGCGTTTTTTTGCCGCGGGTGCGTTTTTGTGCGTTTTTAGCGGCCAAAAACGCACAAAAATGCAGCGTCAAAAAAACGCAGCGTGTGCACATAGCCATAGAGTCATATGGGTGCGAGTGAATATGCATCGGATTACACCCGCAGCACGCTGCAATTATTTTTTCTCATTTTGATTAGGGCTGAGAAAAAAATAGCAGAGAGTAACAGCCCTATAGAGTAACATAGATCCATTCCCATCAATCAACATGGGTGGATATTTTATCGCATTCCACTCACCCCTTTTTACTCGCTCTTTGTCCTAGCCTTAATACTTCCAACGCTGTGGGTTTTAGGGAAATATTAATACTCAATATTACTATTCTTGTATTTGCACACTTCTATGAGCAACTTAGGGTTTGCTCACATGCTGCAGATGTATTGTTGAAATTTTCGAGATGAACATCCACCGCCTACATTGGATTTCCAATTAGATATAAAGTTTTAGAAAATATATTTCTGCTCCAAATCTGCCTCTTGTGAATGTACCTTGATGGCTCCATTAATCTCAAATCTATATAACTAACTTTATATAATGTATATCATGTTATTTTTATTAAATGTAACTTGTCTTGTTTAGAGAAGTTTATTTGCCAAATAAAGAAGCTTTTAGCAAATATGCACATGAAGTCATAAATGTTCAGCAGGCAGTCCGAGTCATAGTAACTTGGGCCCATGAGTCTCCTATGGTCTTGATTGATGACATAAGTGTTGCCTTCCATCACTTGTTCTCTACTGTCCATGAATGTGGCATAAGCGCAGTATATCATTTATATCCTTGCCAACAGCATGAAGAGTAGTCCTGGGATTGTACAGCATTTAAAACTGCAATGCAGAAAACGGAGGAGTTGAAGGGCATTGCTTGATTTGTCAATTAAGACAAATGAGTAGGTGTTAGGAAGATTTTGTTATGTTGGTCTGACCACCTACTCATCACTCACTGGGCTGCTGACTCCACTTAAATTAAGAAAGAACAATCTGTAATCATATTTCCATTTTTTTATATGGATGAGGAAAGCACATGTCACTGGCATTTATATTTATTGTATTTAGCACGGTGTGAGGCAGTAGCCGTGGGTAAGGTAGCCGTCTTTCATGCCCTGGCGAGCTACATGAAGTTGGATGTATTGGCTGGATGTGTGGACTTATGTTAAGGGGACGTTACCTCCCTTGCAGGTTGCATGATTCCGGTGACTTTGGCTGGTCAGGACCAGATGTTGCAGAGTTCAATGAGAGAAGCCATAGTCCAAAGATAAACATATTTTTACTGAAGAATAACAGTAGAGAGTAGGAATTCATCTTCACGGATGTTTCAGTTATAACATGGTACATTATCAGACACTTCTTCCTCTCTACTCCTGGAGTCACTCTCACTTTCCAGCTCCCTTAGCTCTTCCAGTCTCAACACAGCCCAGCAAACTTTCCCAGGAGTCTCCTCATTCCCAATAAAGGCACTACAGTCCAGCAAACCAGAGTCCTATATTTCCACCTGTCGTTCTGCATATTATTCTTCTTAGAAGAGTTTTCTTTGCCAATATAGCTACTACTGAGCTTCTCACTCTACTGAAAACTCTGAACCACCACATGGTCACAATTCTACTTTTCAGTCTCAATGCCCTATTAACAGACACCTCAAACCATACTGTTAGGCTTCCTACCTCCGTCTCCAATACCTTCTACTTTCTTCTCTTTCACACTGGACCGGACTGTGACTCACTTCTCTGTAAGATCTTATTATCCACTCAGTCGTCTCTCTCTCTTCCTCAGGACACCCACTGCATGTGGTTCTGCTCCTTAGCCAGACCTAAGGTCTACTACTGTTGCAAGCTGGTCTTATCTGCCCCCCTGACAGGAAACCCTGCACTGTCCCCTCACCTAGCCCCTCGAACACTGGGCCAGTCCCAACTGTTACCTTCTCTATTAACTCCCTTTTGCTGGGCAGAACCCATCTTCCTCATATCACCATTCAAAACACTAAACAGGCAAAATACTTTCACTATAACATGTCACAATTCACACTATGCATTTTGATAACACTGATGTCTTCAAGTGGTTATGTGGGCAACATGACCAACTTCTTACATGTATATAAATATATACTGTACAGTAGGATCTTAATGGTTTTAGTTCACATTATATACTATGGACAAGTAACAAAGCAAGTACTCCTTGAATTTAGAATCCTTCTTTAAAATGAGCTTGCATGTCAATGTACAAGATTTATGGTTACGTGTCTTATAAGAAAGATTCTATTCTATATTAACTGCAAATGCTCTGTGTTTTCCTAATCATAATATTCTCAATCAATCCCTTTTCAGGTACATATATAATACCAAGGCAGCATATTCACAATTTTCAAAGCCCCAGGTCACTGAAATCAGGTTCCATTTATTACTACTATAAGCTTCTGTATTTACAATGGCATCTTTAAATATAGGTACAATTGTTCTGCACACTTTTACTCAGTAGGGGAGTTCAATGACTTTTCATTTGACTTTGCTGCAACAAGGGCTTAAACAACTGCTTTCTTTCTTTTAAATAAAGTTCACGTTTGTTTCCATCTGCAGACACAAAAAAGGAAATGTGTTTGTAAGGACCAATTTCTTCTACTTATTATTCTTTGGCAGGATTTGTAGCTGTTTGAGGTTTATAAAGTCCCCCATTGATTTGATGATATTCTCTGAGTATTGAGTGGTCAGTCACAATGGAAAGAAACATAAGAATTGTGCTCCTGCATTGGCAGAGAACATTAAGATGTGGTCTCTTTGATCTGAAGGCTCTTGGATTTGAAATGTACTCATGTCAAACCAAAATTATAGGCCTTTGCTTTCTTTCTTTCAAATACGGTCATAAATGCATTCTGAGACAAACATGTTCAACCATAAGTGTGGAAAGACATCATTAAGAAGATCCTGGTGCTCTCAACACCAGCTCTCCTCAATAGCAAGCTTCAGTTTGTATAACGTTGGAGACTATACATCTTGGATTGAAACCCCGATAAGAGGGCTGAGTCATTGTTTTCTTATACGTGTAACATATATGGGAGTCTTTCTATTGAAGAAAATAGTGGGCAGTGCCAGAGTGGTACATTTTCTTAATATAATTGATTTACAGAAAGGCAGAGAACACTCCCTAATATCCTCTGAAAGAGCCACACTTTGCAGACAAATTAGGGCCCAATCTTTTAGGTTTTGGCATCCCAGCATGAAGAGCGGGATCACACAACTCTCTGCAGGCCCTCTTGTAGTGGAGGTGTGATATCTTGAATGTTAACTTATCACGTGATCTCACCTTTGCAATAACACAGTGCTACCACATTGATTACTAAGTGGTGACCAAACGCTACCACTTTGAGGATGTCACAGTTCTCTTGCTCCTGATTAAACACAGAATAAGTGCTGTGCTAGTGCAAAGTGTGATCTCAAAATATCGAGCAAGACTCCACATGCTAGTTTCAAACAACCCAGAAGTTTGGGCCCCACTTGTGCTTGAAAGTCTGGCTCTTTCAGGGTACATTAGGGAATGATATGCACACTTTTGTCAATAAGAGATTTAGAAGGATTACTACTCTTATTAAATAAAATGGGCAGCCCCAGATTGGTAATATGTACTCTTTAAACTTTAAAGCAATCTCTTTGAAAAATGTCAATGCTGCAACTACTTTGCATATAATATTGAAGTAGACCCAAGATCAAGATTTAGTCCCCTGGTGACCATAAATTGCTTAATGTCCTTCAAGACTTTTTTTTTTTACCATGAAACATCCTCAAATTTGAAATGTTTAAATCACAAGAATTGACTACATATCTGTCTCCTTGCATTACGAGAATAGTAAAGAGAACAGAAGAGATGCCATGGTCATTTCTACCATCTAGGAAGATATCAAACAGAGCACCTGAAGGAAGACTTTTTTGCACTAGATCTTCTCAGCAGAAGATCTGTGATGTAGATGCAGAATAATCTTGTATAGCTCCAGTCATCTTCAATAGCTATTGGGATTTCCTGGTTTCGGAAGATTGATATTACATAAAAAAAAGTAAGCAATCAAATATCAGATCCTTGTTGCCTGGAAAATTCCCCTCTCCATCTTTCCTCTATCATTTATATTTTTAAAGTTATGCCAAAGACTGCTATTTCAGAAAACAACATGCATCCTGGCCAAAACTCCTCTTCATTGGTACTTGAGGTTACTCTTGTCATCAAATTGAAAAATGTGAGCTTGAAGATATTTGGAAAAGAAGATGATCCTGAAAAATTCCTATCATCCAAACTATTTTCAACAATATTCTTCAGTAGGTTTCATGTGATCAACAGATGAAGCACTGGCAGATAAGCAAAAAATTAAGCTTTTGTTGTCAAGTCCCAAGATCCATTACTTTCTCAATTTTTGGGATCTAAGCCTGTGTGAAGAGTTATTTTTTTGCACCCTGAGCTGATGTTTTTACTAATACCATTTTGGGGTAGATACAGTGGTTTGAGCACCTTTTGCGTTTTGTTTTCAATTTTTTTAGTTCTTTTAAAACTTGTTAAAATTTTTTGCTGTATTTACTAGTCCCTTTAGAGGATTTGAAGATGTTATTGTCCCATCACTTATGCCATACACAGCTATGTTTCAGCACTGCTCTGTATAGCAAAAAATCACAATCTTCTATGAATGCCAGCTCGCAGCTGGCTTTCACAAAAGGATCTTTATGACAAGCATGGGGGTCATCAGCTGACCACCTGGCTGCAATGAAAACCCATCGGTACCCTTCAGTCAGGTGACCATCTCATACTCCGGCTCACTTTTTTGTTTTTTTGTAGTTTTTTTGTATTCAGTACAAACAGGGAGTGGCCCCCTTCTCAGCGAGCTGGACATTTCATTCTGTGAAAAAAACAGTGATCAAAAACAGTGTTTGCTAGGTACCCTATGTTTGTGTGCACTATGCTTTTGTTTAGTTACAGCAGGGTATGTTTTCACAGTTTTTTCCTTGGTTTCTCTTTGTCTCGTGGCCAGTGTGGACATGGTCTCACGGGTTCCATGTATACCATCTCATACTCCGGCTCACTTTTTTGTTTTTATGTAGTTTTTTTGTATTCAGTACAAACAGGGAGTGGCCCCCTTCTCAGCGAGCTGGACATTTCATTCTGTGAATCCCCCTGACTGTGTGTGTCCTGTTGGGACCCGGTCGCTCTCAGCCCTTAGCCACATTGAGGCCTATCTTAGACCCATGGTAAGGTTTTAATATTAGAGAGTGTAGGTACTATCCCAACTGGGTACACCTTGACGTTTGGTGGGATAGCTTTATGCTTTTTTTGATCAAAAACAGTGTTTGCTAGGTACCCTATGTTTGTGTGCACTATGCTTTTGTTTAGTTACAGCAGGGTATGTTTTCACAGGTTTTTCCTTGGTTTCTCTTTGTCTCGTGGCCAGTGTGGACATGGTCTCACGGGTTCCATGTATACCATCTCATACTCCGGCTCACTTTTTTGTTTTTAAATATTCTTCAGTAGGTTTCATGTGATCAACAGATGAAGCACTGGCAGTTAAGCAAAAAATTAAGCTTTTGTTGTCAAGTCCCGAGATCCATAACTTTCTCAATTTTTGGGATCTAGGCCTGTGTGAAGAGTTATTTTTTTGCACCCTGAGCTGATGTTTTTACTAATACCATTTTGGGGTAGATACAGTGGTTTGAGCACCTTTTGCGGATTTTTTTCAATTTTTTTTAGTTCTTTAAAAACTTGTTAAATTTTTTTGCTGTATTTACTAGTCCCTTTAGAGGATTTGAAGATGTTATTGTCCCATCACTTATGCCATACACAGCTATGTTTCAGCACTGCTCTGTATAGCAAAAAATCACAATCTTCTATGAATGCCAGCTCGCAGCTGGCTTTCACAAAAGGATCTTTATGACAAGCATGGGGGTCATCAGCTGACCACCTGGCTGCAATGAAAACCCATCGGTACCCCTCAGTCAGGTGACGGGGCGCCGATGGATGGAATGAATAATGTGCTTCTTGTCAGCACTTCTTAAATGTAGCTGTCAGTGAATTTAGAGATTTTATGCCACCTATGAGATATATATATATATATATATATATATATATATTTATTAGTGATGAGCGAGTACTAAAAAGCTCGGGTGCTCGAAGCTCGGGCCGAGCCTCCCAAGATACTCGTGTACTCGGCCCGAGCAACGAGCCCAATGTTATCCTATGGGAGACCCGAGTATTTTTGTGAAATGACCTCCCGGCAGCATGGAGAAACCCTAAAAATGTCACAAAAGTCTCAGAAGAGTGCTCAAATGACATGGCAACAGCATGGGGAAGACCCCTTGAAGCATTTATCACTCAAAAGTCACAGCTGTGAACAATTTTGTCCGCGTTTCACGCCATTTTTACGGACTCACCAGAAAACCTTCCAAAATGACCCCAAAATGATTTTTCATGGCAGAAATGTTAAGGGCACATACGCAATAGTGAGATAGAGCTGGTGTATGTTACTTTTTGAGATTAATACATGAAAGATTTTACGTGAAAACATTGTGTGGCACTCCGATGTCCCTGAGAAGAGACGTACATGAAGGCCTCTTGAGTCTAATGTGCCCATTGTAAGGAAGTGGGTCTATTTTAGTATAGCCCTTAGGCAGGGCAGCCAAAAATTGGGAGGCTCCACATTGTCCCTGGATAGAGACGTGCATGATGGCCTGTAAACCTGAAGTGCCCATTGTAAGGAAGTGGGTCTATTGTAGTATAGCCCTTAGGCAGGGCAGCCAAAAATTGGGAGGCTCCACATTGTCCCTGGATAGAGACGTGCATGATGGCCTGTAAACCTGAAGTGCCCATTGTAAGGAAGTGGGTCTATTTTAGTATAGCCCTTTGCCAGGGCAGCCAAAAATTGGGAGGCTCCACATTGTCCCTGGATAGAGACGTGCATGATGGCCTGTAAACCTGAAGTGCCCATTGTAAGGAAGTGGGTCTATTTTAGTAAAGCCCTTTGCCAGGGCAGCCAAAAATTGGGAGGCTCCACATTGTCCCTGGGTAGAGACGTGCATGAGGGCCTGTAAACCTGAAGTGCCCATTGTAAGGAAGTGGGTCTATTTTAGTATAGCCCTTTGCCAGGGCAGCCAAAAATTGGGAGGCTCCACATTGTCCCTGGATAGAGACGTGCATGATGGCCTGTAAACCTGAAGTGCCCATTGTAAGGAAGTGGGTCTATTGTAGTATAGCCCTTAGGCAGGGCAGCCAAAAATTGGGAGGCTCCACATTGTCCCTGGATAGAGACGTGCATGATGGCCTGTAAACCTGAAGTGCCCATTGTAAGGAAGTGGGTCTATTTTAGTATAGCCCTTTGCCAGGGCAGCCAAAAATTGGGAGGCTCCACATTGTCCCTGGATAGAGACGTGCATGATGGCCTGTAAACCTGAAGTGCCCATTGTAAGGAAGTGGGTCTATTTTAGTATAGCCCTTTGCCAGGGCAGCCAAAAATTGGGAGGCTCCACATTGTCCCTGGATAGAGACGTGCATGATGGCCTGTAAACCTGAAGTGCCCATTGTAAGGAAGTGGGTCTATTGTAGTATAGCCCTTAGGCAGGGCAGCCAAAAATTGGGAGGCTCCACATTGTCCCTGGATAGAGACGTGCATGATGGCCTGTAAACCTGAAGTGCCCATTGTAAGGAAGTGGGTCTATTTTAGTATAGCCCTTTGCCAGGGCAGCCAAAAATTGGGAGGCTCCACATTGTCCCTGGATAGAGACGTGCATGAGGGCCTCAAAACATTAAGTGTCCATTTTAAGGAAGTGGGTGTATTTCAGTATAGCCCTTAGGCAGGGCAGCCAAAAATTGGGAGGCTCCACATTGTCCCTGGATAGAGACGTGCATGATGGCCTTTAAACCTGAAGTGCCCATTGTAAGGAAGTGGGTCTATTTCAGTATAGCCCTTTGCCAGGGCAGCCAAAAATTGGGAGGCTCCACATTGTCCCTGGGTAGAGACGTGCATGATGGCCTTTAAACCTGAAGTGCCCATTGTAACGAAGTGGTTCTATTTCAGTATAGCCCTTTGCCAGGGCAGCCAAAAATTGGGAGGCTCCACATTGTCCCTGGGTAGAGACGTGCATGATGGCCTTTAAACCTGAAGTGCCCATTGTAACGAAGTGGGTCTATTTCAGTATAGCCCTTTGCCAGGGCAGCCAAAAATTGGGAGGCTCCACATTGTCCCTGGGTAGAGACGTGCATGAGGGCCTCAAAACATTAAGTGTCCATTTTAAGGAAGTGGGTGTATTTCAGTATAGCCCTTAGGCAGGGCAGCCAAAAATTGGGAGGCTCCACATTGTCCCTGGATAGAGACGTGCATGATGGCCTGTAAACCTGAAGTGCCCATTGTAAGGAAGTGGGTCTATTGTAGTATAGCCCTTAGGCAGGGCAGCCAAAAATTGGGAGGCTCCACATTGTCCCTGGATAGAGACGTGCATGATGGCCTGTAAACCTGAAGTGCCCATTGTAAGGAAGTGGGTCTATTTTAGTATAGCCCTTTGCCAGGGCAGCCAAAAATTGGGAGGCTCCACATTGTCCCTGGATAGAGACGTGCATGATGGCCTGTAAACCTGAAGTGCCCATTGTAAGGAAGTGGGTCTATTTTAGTATAGCCCTTTGCCAGGGCAGCCAAAAATTGGGAGGCTCCACATTGTCCCTGGATAGAGACGTGCATGATGGCCTGTAAACCTGAAGTGCCCATTGTAAGGAAGTGGGTCTATTGTAGTATAGCCCTTAGGCAGGGCAGCCAAAAATTGGGAGGCTCCACATTGTCCCTGGATAGAGACGTGCATGATGGCCTGTAAACCTGAAGTGCCCATTGTAAGGAAGTGGGTCTATTTTAGTATAGCCCTTTGCCAGGGCAGCCAAAAATTGGGAGGCTCCACATTGTCCCTGGATAGAGACGTGCATGAGGGCCTCAAAACATTAAGTGTCCATTTTAAGGAAGTGGGTGTATTTCAGTATAGCCCTTAGGCAGGGCAGCCAAAAATTGGGAGGCTCCACATTGTCCCTGGATAGAGACGTGCATGATGGCCTTTAAACCTGAAGTGCCCATTGTAAGGAAGTGGGTCTATTTCAGTATAGCCCTTTGCCAGGGCAGCCAAAAATTGGGAGGCTCCACATTGTCCCTGGGTAGAGACGTGCATGATGGCCTTTAAACCTGAAGTGCCCATTGTAACGAAGTGGTTCTATTTCAGTATAGCCCTTTGCCAGGGCAGCCAAAAATTGGGAGGCTCCACATTGTCCCTGGGTAGAGACGTGCATGATGGCCTTTAAACCTGAAGTGCCCATTGTAACGAAGTGGGTCTATTTCAGTATAGCCCTTTGCCAGGGCAGCCAAAAATTGGGAGGCTCCACATTGTCCCTGGGTAGAGACGTGCATGAGGGCCTCAAAACATTAAGTGTCCATTTTAAGGAAGTGGGTGTATTTCAGTATAGCCCTTAGGCAGGGCAGCCAAAAATTGGGAGGCTCCACATTGTCCCTGGATAGAGACGTGCATGATGGCCTTTAAACCTGAAGTGCCCATTGTAAGGAAGTGGGTCTATTTCAGTATAGCCCTTTGCCAGGGCAGCCAAAAATTGGGAGGCTCCACATTGTCCCTGGGTAGAGACGTGCATGAGGGCCTCAAAACATTAAGTGTCCATTGTCAGGAAGTGGGTGTATTATAGTATAGCCCTTAGGCAGGGCAGCCAAAAATTGGGAGGCTCCACATTGTCCCTGGGTAGAGACGTGCATGATGGCCTTTAAACCTGAAGTGCCCATTGTAAGGAAGTGGGTCTATTTCAGTATAGCCCTTTGCCAGGGCAGCCAAAAATTGGGAGGCTCCACATTGTCCCTGGGTAGAGACGTGCATGATGGCCTTTAAACCTGAAGTGCCCATTGTAACGAAGTGGGTCTATTTCAGTATAGCCCTTTGCCAGGGCAGCCAAAAATTGGGAGGCTCCACATTGTCCCTGGGTAGAGACGTGCATGATGGCCTTTAAACCTGAAGTGCCCATTGTAACGAAGTGGGTCTATTTCAGTATAGCCCTTTGCCAGGGCAGCCAAAAATTGGGAGGCTCCACATTGTCCCTGGGTAGAGACGTGCATGAGGGCCTCAAAACATTGTTCCCATTGCAAAGGAGCGGGTCTCCTGTCGTTGTAATGTCCATTCTGCAAAGAATGGGCGAAAAAATTTACCACTGGGGGTATACCTGAAACAAAGACCTAACTATTGTAACGGTCATCATGATGGCGCATGAGGAGAAGGAGGAGCAGTCCAGCGATTATCCAAAGTCGAAAAGTGTACCCATGGGTGAGTGGAGGTACATGGCAAACTTTAAATTCCGCTCTCATTTGCTGGTGGTGTGGTGAAGTCTGGCCCAATCCAACCCTTGTTCATCTTTATCAGAGTCAGCCTGTCAGCATTTTCAGTTGACAGGCGGGTGCGTTTATCTGTAATGATTCCACCTGCGGCACTAAAAACACGCTCTGACAAAACGCTAGCAGCAGGGCAGGCCAGGACTTCCAAGGCGTAGAGAGCCAATTCATGCCACGTGTCCAGCTTGGATACCCAATAATTGTAAGGCACAGAGGAATGTCGGAGTACAGTTGTTCGATCTGCAAGGTACTCCTTCAGCATCTGGGCAAACTTAGGATTTCTTGTGGCACTACCCCGCACCTCAGGGGCTGTGGTACGTGAGGGGCTGAGAAAACTGTCCCACATCTTAAAGACTGTTCCCCTACCTCTGGCGGATTGGACTTGTGCCTCTCTCGGCTGTACGCCTCGGTTGTCCACTGATTCCTGACCTATGCCGCTAGCGTTTTGTGAGGGGAATGCTTTGCCTACTTCCGTGAGTATGGCCTTCCGAAACTGCTGCATTTTGGTTGACCTCTCCTCCACGGGAATAAGAGACAAAAAGTTCTCCTTGTAGCGTGGGTCTAACAGTGTTACCAACCAGTAATGATTGTCGGCCAAGATGTTCTTAACGCGAGGGTCACGAGACAGGCAGCTTACCATAAAGTCAGCCATGTGCGCCAGACTCTTAACAGCCAGGACTTCAGTAGCCTGACCAACAAGATGACTGAACATGCTGTCCTCCTCCTCCTCCTCCTCCTCCTCCTCCTCCTCCTCATCTACCCTGTCCTCTGGCCAGCCACGCTGAATCGAGGATATGACTGGTGTGCATGTCATATCCTCAATTTGGCCGGAGAGTTGCTCCATGTCTTCATCCTCCTCCTCGTCATAGTCCTCCACTGCACGTTGTGATGAGACGAGGCTGGGCTGTGTGTTATCACCCACACCCACTACTGTTTCTTGCTGCAACTCATCGCGCTCCGCCTGCAATGCATCATGTTTGTTTTTCAGCAGGGACCGTTTTAGAAGGCAGAGTAGCGGTATGGTGACGCTAATAATGGCGTCATCACCACTCACCATCTTGGTGGAGTCCTCAAAGTTTTGGAGGATGGTACATAGGTCTGACATCCATCTCCACTCCTCAGGTGTTATGTGTGGAGTTTGACCCATTTCCCGACGGCTTAGGTGATGCAGGTACTCAACAACTGCCCTCTTCTGCTCACATATCCTGACCAACATGTGCAGAGTTGAATTCCAACGCGTGGGGACATCACACACCAGTCTGTGAGCCGGAAGATGCAAACGGCGCTGAAAGCCGGCAAGGCCGGCTGAAGCAGTAGGTGACTTTCGAAAATGTGCAGACAGGCGGCGAACTTTTACCAGCAGATCAGACAGCTCTGGGTATGACTTTATAAACCGCTGAACCACGAGGTTGAGCACATGGGCCACGCATGGAACATGTGTCAGCTGGCCTCGCCTCAAAGCCGCCACCAGGTTCCGGCCATTGTCACAAACGACCTTTCCTGGCTTTAGGTTCAGAGGTGTGAGCCAGTGATCTGCCTGCTGTTTCAGAGCTGTCCACAGCTCTTCTGCATTGTGGGGTTTGTCACCTATGCAGATTAGCTTCAGCACAGCCTGTTGCCGCTTCGCCGAGGCAGTGCTGCAGTGCTTCCAGCTTGTGACTGGTGTGGAGGGCACAGTGGATGAGGATGCGCAGGAGGAGGAGGAGGCTGAAGAGCATGACATTCCGGAGCTGTAGAGTGTGGGTGAAACACTGACTGAGGTAGGGCCTGCAAACCTTGGTGTGGGAAGGACGTGTTGCGTCCCTCGCTCAGACTGGGTCCCAGCTTCCACAATATTAACCCAGTGTGCCGTCAACGAGATGTAGCGGCCTTGCCCACAAGCACTTGTCCACGTGTCTGTGGTTAGGTGGACCTTGGGTGAAACAGCGTTGTTCAGGGCACGTGTGATGTTTTGTGACACGTGGTTATGCAACGCGGGGACGGCACACCGGGAGAAATAGTGGCGGCTGGGGACCGAGTAACGTGGGACAGCTGCCGCCATCAGGTCACGGAATGCTTCTGTCTCCACCAGCCTAAAAGGCAACATTTCCAGCGCAAGCAGTCGCGAAATGTTAGCATTTAGAACTGTGGCATGTGGGGTGTTGGCAGTGTATTTGCGCCTGCGTTCAAAGGTTTGCTGAATGGATAACTGAACGCTGCGCTGGGACAAGGACGTGCTTGATGATGGTGTTCTTTCTGCGTAGGCAACTGTAGGTGCAGGAGTGGAGGAGGCTTGTTCGCAGGCAGCATGGACAGAGGATTGGCTCGCATGCACAACCAGCGAAGACGTAGCAGTGACATCAGCAAGCACTGCTCCTCGACTCTGTTGTACTTCCCACAAAGTCGGGTGCTTGGCTGACATGTGCCTGATCATGCTGGTGGTGGTCAGGCTGCTAGTTTTGGTACCCCTGCTGATGCTGGCACGGCAGGTGTTGCAAATGGCCTTTTTTGAATCATCTGGATCCAACTTAAAAAACTGCCAGACTCGTGAAGACCTAACATTTGGACAGGCACCTTGTGTCGTCGTGTTGTTCCGGGGAACGGTTGCCTGACTTCTGCCTGGGGCCACCACCCTGCTTCTTACTGCCTGTTGTGATGCTACGCCTCCCTCCCCCTGTGCACTGCTGTCCTCGCTCTGCATATCCTCCTGCCAGGTTGGGTCAGTTACTGGATCATCCACCACGTCGTCTTCCTCTTCCGCACCCTGCTCCTCCTCCTGACTTGCTGACAATTGTGTCTCATCATCGTCCACCACTTGTTGAGACACGTTGCCAACTTCGTGAGAACGTGGCTGCTCAAATATTTGGCCATCTGTACAGACGATCTCCTCATGACCCACTTCAATATGAGCTGGCGAGAGGCCAGAATGTGTGAATGGAAACGTGAACAGCTCTTCCGAGTGTCCAAGTGTGGGATCATTAATGTCCGAGGAGGACGTGTACTCAGCCTGGTGGTAGGAAGGAGGATCAGGTTCAGAAATGTGCGGTGCAGTATCACGGCTACTGACACTTGACCGTGTGGAAGACAGAGTGTTTGTGGTGGTGCCAATCTGACTGGAAGCATTATCCGCTATCCAACTAACAACCTGTTGACACTGGTCTTGGTTCAAGAGCGGTGTACTGCTGCGGTCCCCAAGAATTTGGGACAGGACGTGCGAGCGACTAGATGTGGCCCTTTGTTGTGGCGAAATTAGAGCTTGCCCACGACCTCGGCCTCTGCCTGCACCACCATCACGTCCACTTCCTTGTTCCTTGCCAATGCCCTTGCGCATTTTGCAATGCTGTGCACTGCTGACGTGTATATTCACTACTTGTGCGTTATATCAAAGTTTCTGGAAATTGCACACAAGTGCACCTGTACGCTGCCACCGACAGGCACACACGTGCGGTTTTAAAAACCAAGCACGGACGCAATAATAACCTAACACAGGTTTTAGGAGCAAAAATTAAGAACTCTGACACTATCAGCCACTGCTGACTGACGTGTATTATACACTACACTTGTGCGTTATATAATAGTTTGGTAAACGCACACCAGTGCACCTGTACGCTGCCACCAACAGGCACACACGTGCGGTTTTAAAAACCAAGCACGGACGCAATAATAACCTAACACAGGTTTTAGGAGCAAAAATTAAGAACTCTGACACTATCAGCCACTGCTGACTGACGTGTATTATACACTACACTTGTGCGTTATATAATAGTTTGGTAAACGCACACCAGTGCACCTGTACGCTGCCACCAACAGGCACACACGTGCGGTTTTAAAAACCAAGCACGGACGCAATAATAACCTAACACAGGTTTTAGGAGCAAAAATTAAGAACTCTGACACTATCAGCCACTGCTGACTGACGTGTATTATACACTACACTTGTGCGTTATATAATAGTTTGGTAAACGCACACCAGTGCACCTGTACGCTGCCACCAACAGGCACACACGTGCGGTTTTAAAAACCAAGCACGGACGCAATAATAACCTAACACAGGTTTTAGGAGCAAAAATTAAGAACTCTGACACTATCAGCCACTGCTGACTGACGTGTATTATACACTACACTTGTGCGTTATATAATAGTTTGGTAAACGCACACCAGTGCACCTGTACGCTGCCACCAACAGGCACACACGTGCGGTTTTAAAAACCAAGCACGGACGCAATAATAACCTAACACAGGTTTTAGGAGCAAAAATTAAGAACTCTGACACTATCAGCCACTGCTGACTGACGTGTATTATACACTACACTTGTGCGTTATATAATAGTTTGGTAAACGCACACCAGTGCACCTGTACGCTGCCACCAACAGGCACACACGTGCGGTTTTAAAAACCAAGCACGGACGCAATAATAACCTAACACAGGTTTTAGGAGCAAAAATTAAGAACTCTGACACTATCAGCCACTGCTGACTGACGTGTATTATACACTACACTTGTGCGTTATATAATAGTTTGGTAAACGCACACCAGTGCACCTGTACGCTGCCACCAACAGGCACACACGTGCGGTTTTAAAAACCAAGCACGGACGCAATAATAACCTAACACAGGTTTTAGGAGCAAAAATTAAGAACTCTGACACTATCAGCCACTGCTGACTGACGTGTATTATACACTACACTTGTGCGTTATATAATAGTTTGGTAAACGCACACCAGTGCACCTGTACGCTGCCACCAACAGGCACACACGTGCGGTTTTAAAAACCAAGCACGGACGCAATAATAACCTAACACAGGTTTTAGGAGCAAAAATTAAGAACTCTGACACTATCAGCCACTGCTGACTGACGTGTATTATACACTACACTTGTGCGTTATATAATAGTTTGGTAAACGCACACCAGTGCACCTGTACGCTGCCACCAACAGGCACACACGTGCGGTTTTAAAAACCAAGCACGGACGCAATAATAACCTAACACAGGTTTTAGGAGCAAAAATTAAGAACTCTGACACTATCAGCCACTGCTGACTGACGTGTATTATACACTACACTTGTGCGTTATATAATAGTTTGGTAAACGCACACCAGTGCACCTGTACGCTGCCACCAACAGGCACACACGTGCGGTTTTAAAAACCAAGCACGGACGCAATAATAACCTAACACAGGTTTTAGGAGCAAAAATTAAGAACTCTGACACTATCAGCCACTGCTGACTGACGTGTATTATACACTACACTTGTGCGTTATATAATAGTTTGGTAAACGCACACCAGTGCACCTGTACGCTGCCACCAACAGGCACACACGTGCGGTTTTAAAAACCAAGCACGGACGCAATAATAACCTAACACAGGTTTTAGGAGCAAAAATTAAGAACTCTGACACTATCAGCCACTGCTGACTGACGTGTATTATACACTACACTTGTGCGTTATATAATAGTTTGGTAAACGCACACCAGTGCACCTGTACGCTGCCACCAACAGGCACACACGTGCGGTTTTAAAAACCAAGCACGGACGCAATAATAACCTACTAACAGGTTTTTTTGGGGAGCGACAATTACAGTACAGACAAGTCAGACACTATCTGGACTGTTTTACACTGTGTACACCAGCCCCAGATATGAAGGCTGGTATACGGTCACCACTACCCTGCCTGCCTGCCTGCCTGTATACTGCTACAATAGTCCTGACAAGGACTCTTTTGGTCACTAGCCTGTATTCAGACCTGGCTATACCCTGCCTGTATATAGCAACAATAGTCCTGAGAAGGACTCTGCTACTGTACTCCGACCTGGCTATACCCTGCCTGCCTGTATACAACTAGAATAGTCCTGAGAAGGACTTTTGGTCACACTGTTTGCAGCCCTGCAACTGAAAAAGCTATAAAGGGCCGCAAAGCTTTCCCTGAATCAGCGACACTCTCCCTACACTCACTGTCAGAATAGCTGTGAGCAGAGCACAGCGCGCCGGCCGATATAAAGGCTCGGTGACGCTGTGCAGGCCGGCCAATCACTGCAATTCCACAACTAACAGGGCTGTGGCATTGCAGTGGTCTGCCAGCCAATCCCTGCATGAGGGCTGGCTCTCAAAAGAGCGCCAACATGCAGAAATGAAGACCACGAGTAAAGCACGAGTATCGCGAGATTACTCGGTCCCCGCCGAGCAGCCCGAGTACAGTGATACTCGTGCGAGTACCGAGTAGTGACAAGCATGCTCGCTCATCACTAATATTTATATATATATATAAAAATATATATATATATATATATATATATATATATATATATATATATATATATATAAATATATATATATATCTGTCTCTTTGAGATATTTGCCCAATATACTTGGCAAAATGTGTTAGCCCTGTTGAAATTGTTCTAGAAAATGAAGAATTTCTCCCCTAAAAACAGATAAATAAAGGCAAATGGACATAATTTCAAACAAAGCCCCCAGAATAGGTTGGACAAAATTGCTGACACATTTCCAAAATTGTGGGTAAACAACTTTGTTTCTAAGCATATGATGCTTGTTCAAACTTATCTGTGGCAAGAAACAGGTGTGGACAATATAAAAATCTTGACTCAAAGTTGACTCACTTTTTCGCATTGTGTGTCTGTATGTGCCATATTAAGCATGGACAACAGAAAGAGTAGAAGAGAATTGTCTAGGGACTTGAAAGCCAAAATTGTTGAAAAATATCAATAATCTCAAGTCCATTTCCAAAGATCTTTATGTTCCTTTGTTCATAGTGCACAACTTAATTACAACCCCAAAAAGTTTACAACCCCTGGCACTGTAATTAATCTCCCTGGACGTGAATGGCAGAGAAAAGTTGATGGAAGGTTGAAACACAAGGTAGTCCAGATGGTGGATAAGCAACTCCAATCAAATTCCATAGAAATTCAAGCTGTCCTGTTGGCTCAGGGTGCATCAGTGTCAGCACAAACTATCCATCAACATTTGAATGAAATTAAACACTATGGCAGGAGACTCAGGAGGACCCCACTGCTGACACAAAGATATATAAAAAAGAAAGACTGCAGATTGTCAAAATGTATGTGAGTAAGCCAAAATCCATTTTGGAAAGTGTCTTGTGGCCAAGTGGGACCATCAGTCTACTGTTTCTGAAAAAGGAAATCAGGCCTACAAAGAAAAAAACACAGCACCTACAGTCAAATATAGTGGAACTTCAAAGATGTTTTGTGGTTGTTTTGCTGCCTCTGGCACTGGGTCCCTTTACTGCGTGGAAGGCACCATGAAATCTGAAGATTACCAAAGGATTTTGGGTCACAATGTAGTGCACAGTGTCAGAAATCCTGGTTTGCGTTCTAGGTCACCGTCTTCTGAAGGGTAATGACCCCAAACATACTTCATGAAGCACCCACAGATGGATGAAAACAAAGCACTGGAGAGTTCTGAAGCAGTTTGCAAAAGAAGACTAGGCCAAAATTGGAGTTAAGAGGTGTAAGAAGCTTGTTCATAGCTATAGGAAGCAATTGCAGTTATTTATTACAAAGAGTCTGTAACCATATATATGAAGTAGAGGGTGCCAATAATTTTGTCACAAATTTGTGTGAAATTATGTCCAATTTACTTTGTTTCCGCTGTTTTTTTTTTTGTGTTTTGTACACACAAAGGAAAAAAAAAACGTATTTCAAGGGTGTCAAACCTTTTGACCTATATATGATTATATGACCTGACTATACATGACTATATGACCTGAAGAAAAAAGTACACTTTTGAAACATGTTTTCTTTTTATATATAAATTTTTTCCCTACACAATGGAGTCAACATTGAATTGTCTGTGCATGTGTTACCAATTTTGTCCCTATGGATTTTCATTACTGTTTATCCCATAATGATGAGTCTATGTACTCTTAACAGCAATATGCACATATCTCTTCTGCAAACCTGTGAAGAACTGGAGCTTCAGGAGCTATGGTTATCTGCAGAAAGTCCAAGGCTAAGCTCTTTGCTTAAATGGAAAGAGGCAAAGGATGCCAAGGACATATGCATCTACAATGGGGAGTTGACCCAGGGATTAGTCAACACAGCTGTTTATGGAATAAGGGGTTATGTTTGTCTGTAGTTCCTGCCTGCTTCTAGTTCTTTTTTTTTAGCAGCTAATAGTGTCTTCTACTGCACAATGTGGGGCATAACGTACTTGTTTACTAAAAAGGTGGACTTCTCAGTGATGAAACTCACATATCAGAAATTTATGGACTTTCCTATGGATAGATATCTTTCGTCTGAAGGTCAAAAGCATTTTGGCAGAGTGTTTGTGAGTCACTGTACTCTATATCAACAAATGCGTCTTTTAAAGCCAATTTGTCAGCAGGTTTTTGCTAGGTAAACTGAAGACAGCATGCTGCAAGGGCTAAGATAGAGAATTCAGGGTTGCCTGTCTTTCTCAAGGTGCAATCTGAAGTTTATTTACTATATTTGCTTAAGCAGCAGCTGCACTTATCATTGCTTTTTTCTACAATGTTAAGGCCACGGCAATCCGGCACGCCCCATACTCTGATTGACACCTCACTGTCATTGTATAATCTCTATTGAGAGCCTGGTTTGGTCGGGACAGATCTATCAGCCCTACTACATGGCTAAATCTAAAGATTCTGATTGCAACAGAATGGCTACATCCAGTAATCTAAGTGGTACATCATTGGATTCAGGATCTCTTTGGCTACATCATACTGTTTTCAGATGAGGTAGCAAAAACATGCTGACAGATTCCCATTACCAACAGGGAAGCATTCCAGATATGAAATTTACAATTTTTCTACCTACAAAATAGGGACCAAGTAGCAACAACAGACCAAAGAGAAGACAAAAACCCAATCCTATCTATATAAGTAGAACAAACCTACATTAAACAGAAATGTTATCTAACCTGATTATTTTGGAAATCGTAGTCTAAAGAGTATTGGAGTTTCCCAAGCTTTTCTTCTTCCTTAGGTTGTTCTTTGTCTTCCCCATCAGTTAGTCCAGTCTCAGCATCATCATCGTCATCATCCTTTAGTGCCTGTAAAGTAAATTTATGGAATGCATCAGGTTTTGTTATGATCATGATATTCTGCATTGTAAAGCTTTGCAGTAGCTTTACAGTGGAGACTCAGGACTTGGTTTTATTCATACTGTCATACTGTAAATAGTTGTGCATAGCAGGCAGCAAAAAAACAAAAAACTGATTTTAGCATAGAAGCAGGCACATAGTATTTACATTTCAACTAAACTACGTTACGTGACTACTGCATACTGCTCCATAACAAATACGTTTTATTAATGCTTAATAAAAACACACATGCTTATAGCAGTAAAATCCATTACAAAGTTACAAAGGAATGAACTCAAGCCAATTCTGCATGCACTATACCAAGGCCCAATGCAAAATTATGGCTGCCCCATTCTCGAGTTTCATAAAAACTTTTCAAGTCAAAAGTGACATTCACAGTAAAATAATCAGTCTGAATAAAACATGCTATCATTGAAAGGAGGCTAATGAAATAAAAGTTTTCCTACTTTCATGTTTTTTTTCATTGTAAAGCCAGGCCGAACCAAATTAATTTTGCTTTGTTTATATTTCATTACGAAATTTAGGAATTTGTTTGTTAGTAATTAAGTCATAGCGTTACAATTTAATTAACTGGGGATTTAGGCTTCCATTTTCCACTAGTCATAGAAAGCTTATGTGTACTTGCTGCCTTATAATAACATTTAGAAAATGAACGTTCCGTCACACTGCAGGTCAACCCGATCTTATGTGTTTGTGAACGCTTAGTATTTCATGCGGTAGATAGAAACAACAGTGCTGATTTTTAAGATACAGGTTTGCTCTTGTAAGCTGATTTCACACACATGTTTTCTGGTAAGTGGCCTTTTTTGTTCCCAAAACACAGACATTTATTTTGTATTCCATGGATATTCTGGGCATTACATAGCTACATAGGTTGAAAAAAGACCTAGGTCCATCTAGTTCAACCTTCCTCCACCAGTTCTACATTTGGTCACTAAGTAATTTATAACCAACAATGTTGTGTGTACTGAGGAAATCATCCAGCCCTTTTTTAAAAGCTGTTATAGTATCTGCCATTACTACCTCTTGTGGTAGGGTATTCCACAGTCTGACTGCTCTAACTGTAAAGAACCCTTTCCTATTTAGGTGTCGGAATCGCTTTTCTTCCACTCGCAGTGAGTGCCACCTGGTCCTTAGTATTGTCTTTGGAAGAAATAAGTCATGTGCCAGTCCTTTATATTGACCACACATGTATTTATGCAAATAAATGAGATTTCCTCTGAGACGTCTTTTTTCTAAGCTAAACATATCGAACTTTTTCAACCTGTCATCATATGGGAGGCTTCCATTTTTTGTAGTAATCTAGTTGCCCGCCTTTGAACTGACTCTAACTTCTGAATGTCCTTTTTAAAATGTGGAGCCCAAAACTGGATCCCATATTCCAGATGTGACCTTACAAGTGATTTATAGAGGGGTAACAATACGTTGGGATCACGGGATCTAATCTAATCATTATGTCCCTGGTATATTTTATGTTCAGATAAACGTTTGCCACCAATTTCACATATAATGATAGGATATGTTGCTGTTTATCCAACAGACTCAAACTTTGGAAAGGTGAGGTGCCACTTGATGCTCTTTGCCAATTGATCTTAATCAGTACATTTTTGTTGGCAAGGCTTTCTTTCAGTATTGTTTTAGCTAATATACTACAGGGTTCCCCAACCTATGACTCGGGAGCCACACATGGCTTGTGGGCCTGTGATGTGTGGCTCGCAGCCACCTACCAGCTTACTGCATTAGCACCAGGTCAAGAAAACAGCTATGAGGAGCAGGTCTCCAGATGGTGACTTTTGTGAGTAGCCCCACATAGAAGAGCAGATCTGAAATGGGCATAGGGTAGGAATCCCTGTACCTTGGTAGACTGCCTTGATGTGATTTCTGTGGAAAAGTTTTGTCTGTCATTATAACAGTAAGGGGGCTGTGGGTGTCATTACTGTGATGGGGCTAAATGTGGCTTGCAACCCTCTCAGAGCTGAATGTGGCTTGCAACCCTCTCAGAGCTGAATGTGGCTCCTGACCCTCTCTCAGAGCTAAATGTGGCTCTCAAGTTCAGAAAGGTTGGAGACCACTGATGTACTATATCTGATAAATAGTCTAGTCTATATAAATATGTTTACCATTTGTTATAAACACACTGTATTAATTCTACACCATGGATTGTCTGATTTGTGAAGTATATTTCAATATATTTTCTCAGTAATACACAAAATGCTTTGGCTGCAAAATTCTAGATACCTGCCAAGAAGCCATCAGCCTATGAAACTACAACAACAAAAACTTAGTTATAAATGTTAACTAAGGAATATATCTGGCAGGGTATTATATTACTAATGCCAGTATGTTAAATGCTTTTTTATCACTGTAGTTAAATCTTTGGGCAAAACAGCAGCTTGCAGGCACAAAGCTGTCAATCACTTATAAGCTATTTGGCCGCAGCTATTTTGTGTATTTCAGTTGAAGCTTCATATGACATACAGTATTAAAATAATTTGACAGGGTCTTACATTTTATCATTATATGCCTTTTGCCAAAACATACTCTGAAAAAAAATAAATAAATATACATATACAGTATGTATATGTATATATATATATATATATATATATATATATATATATATATATATATATATATATATATATATATACTGTCTTATATATATATTTGTCTTTATACGACTAAACAAGTAAATAAAGCTGAGTGACAATGCCAGGACATTGGATAACTGTGGAGCTGTTTCTGCAAAATGGCAAACTTTTTTCTAATCTCATAAGCCCTTTTAACAAATGGAAATATTTGCACCATTTTATGGGTTGTCCATAGTTAGAAAGTTGTTGTACTTTTAAAAGGAACCTGTCACCTTTGATAACACTATTTACCTGTAAATATCGGGTCCTTCTGCAGGTAAACAGTATTGCAATGCTGTTTAGCCACCCTCTGAAAGTTTGGCTACTGGGAGAAAAAGATCTTTATTTCTCCCAGTAGCTGCCAGCTTTCAGTCATAGAGTTGGTACCCTGAGCAGATTCAGTCACTGCTCACATCACTGTGAGCAGCAGCTGTAACCATGCTCTAGGACTTGAATGAAAACTCATTCAGCACTAGTACAGAGCTGTCTGTCAATCAAGTGCAGGGCATGATTACAGCTACTGCTTACATTGTTGTGTGCAGTGACTGAAGCTGCTCTGGGAACCTCCTGTATGACTGAAAGCCGGCAGCTATTGGGAGCAGTAAAGTTCATCCACTCCCAGGAACCAAACTTTCAGTAAGGCAGCTGAACAGTATTGTAAGCAGTGGCTGTAAACATGCCCAAGGACTTGAGTGACATCCGGCTCTGCAGTGCTCTCAGTATAGCAGTGACTGAAGCTTTCCGGTACAAGCCACTATTACTGAATACTGTCAGCAGCTACAGTCAACACTCATAATACTGTGAGCAGAGGCTGAAATCATGCCCAGAGACTGCAATCACGCCCGGCACGTTTGCATATCAGTACATAGCCAGTTGTTATCAATGTCCAAGGGTGTGCTTGCAGCCACAGTGATGTGAGCAGTGGCTGAAGGCACTCTGGGCACTGCCTCTATGATTGAAAGCCAGCAGCTATAAGGAGAAACAAAGTTCATATTCTCTCAGTAGCCGCACTTTCAGTAAGGCTGATGGAGAGCCTTGTAAAGCTTGCAAATTAACCCTATAGCTGCAGATAAATAGCTAATTAGAGTCAACAGGTTTCCTCTAACAAAAACAGCGCCAACCTTGTCTTTGGACAGTGTCTGGTATTGAAGCTTTTCCACACTGAAGGAAGAACGGTAACATTTCTGAATATAAAAAAGACACAATTTTTAAAGCTACATTTTTAAGAAGCTAAATTTTTATAATGTTTATCTTTGTTTACACAAATACAGCCATAGTTAGATGTAGAATATTTGTCAATGAGGGGGTTAATTAGCCTGGTGAAGGACACATCTAATTCTGAGCAGTTCTAAACTCATTTAATGGAGCAAATTTCAGCACTCATATTTCATTTAGTTGAAATTATATTATTAGGCAATGTAACATGAAGCATGCAATTGATCGCCAATTTTTGTTTAATAAATGTTGATTATTTGCAGCAATTACACAATTTTAGCCTTCTAATACAATTCTGCTTGTATTTGTGGGGATAACTCTATTTACGTTTGAATGAAATCAATTTAGTTCAGCCTCTTGATGTATTAAGCAATGTTAAGCAGTGGATTAATCTCAATTGAGAAGCCCCAGCTGTCAAGACAACTAATAATAAAATGTTTCCACTATCTATGGTTTATCCAAATAGGAAAAAAAAAACCTACCGCAAGTGACAATCCAGAACAGTCATGAGAAACAACACAGAGAAGGGAGGACACAGAAGGAAGAAATCAAATTAAGACGGCAACACATAACCATTAGTAAGAACTTTGGAAAAATGACCATAAGATATGCATTTCATTTACAGTTGATCTTGCCTACTGGAGAACTCTGAAATATAGGTCAGATCTGGTGTTCAGAAAACATTTCGTACTCTGTAAAATCATTTATATTTATGCATGCATTCGAGATGGGAAATATAACACCAAAAAACTGCATTCATATCTATCATACATTTATATGACCTACATTAACACTGATATCACTGTAGCCACTATTTCAGCTCCTCCTTTCTCCTACAACTCTAACTACCCAACATTTTTTTTGGTAGCTGACCGTACTTGGTTCAATCTAAAGGGAATTCACAAGTACGACCAACATATTGTCTTATGTTTTTGGCATAATGGGTAGTCCATTACACAATAATTTTAGTTCATCTTTAAATTAATGCATAATGTAGTACCTGTCAGTACCATCATTAGATATTCCTCAATGTATCAGGTTTTTTGGATAATTCCTTTAACCATAGGTAAAAGGCTGACTTGCTTCTTTCAAAATCTGAACTAAGTGTCTATCAGGGGGATACACTAATATATTCTGAACACTGGGTTTCAACTGAGAGGACCTTCAACAGCTTTAGAAAGAAGGGGCCGCAGCATTTATTTAGTCTCCCAATGTTGTCCTAAGCTCTTGTCACAAAAGGAAATTCAAAATGGCATCATTCACTTTAATGGAGCTGTGTTGTATTTCCCTTTATAGTGAAAAAAGGGAAAGGGTCAATGGCTTTATTCTCTCTTAAGCCTGCTTTACACGTTGCAATTTCGCATATGATATCGTATGTGATTTGCAACGCCCCCATCGTATGTGTGGCACGTTCAATTTGTTGAACGTGCCGCACAAACAATTAACCCCCATCACACGTACTTACCTTCCATACGACCTCGATGTGGGCAGCGAACGTCCACTTCCTGGAGTGGGAGGGACATTCGGCGTCACATCGATGTCACACGGCAGCCGGCCAATAGAAGTGGAGGGGCGGAGCTGAGCGGGATGTAAACATCCCGCCCACCTCCTTCCTTCCGCATTGTGGGCCGGGAGCCGCAGGACGTAGGTAAGATCTGTTCATCGTTCCCGGGGTGTCACACACTGCAATGTATGCTACCCCGGGTACAATGAACAATCTGACATGCAATTCTAGAGAAAGGTACGATGTGTATGCGATGAACGTTTTACAGTTCAATCGCAATCGCACGTACCTATCACACACTGCAATGTACCTTACAATGCCGGATGTGCGTCACTTACGACGTGACCCCGCCGACACATTGTAAGATACATTGCAGCGTGTAAAGCAGGCTTTAGTCCAATAGATTGGATCCCTACCAATCATAAAATGATGACTAGAGAGGGCAGATTTGCTCAATTCGGCCAGAAAATTTTTTTACTCATCCTGAATCAAACGTAACTCAATTACCATTTACTATACTCTAAGGTCTTTTCAGAACCAAAAACATAATAAAAAAGAGGCATATAGGGGTTTAAATTGTAATAAAATACTTTATACTCACCTTATCTAGGTCCTTACCTGTCCTTATGCCACATTTGTCACTGACTCAGCTCCCTTGCCTTCCAGTCTTTGGCTATCCTGGAGTAGATTAGCCTCAAGTGGTCATGTTGGTGCAAAGAAAGTCATTGATTTCAATGGCATGCATTGCTCCTGATTTGCCTGTGTGAGGTCAATCCCAGACCTCAGCCCTGGAAGATCGCAAGACTGGAGCAGGGGACCAGGGAGCTGCGAGGTGGCTTAAAAGGAATCTGTCATCAGGTTTTTGCTACCCCATCTGAGAGCAGCATAATGTAGGGGTAGAGATTCCGATTCCAGCGATGTGTCACTTACTGAGCTCTTTACTGTCAGTTTGATAAAATCAATGTTTTCTCTGTCGCAGATCAAGCAGTTATACAAAGATGAAGAATATGCTGGATTACCTAGCAACAGGCTGAGTAGTCTTTTAATGATAATCTACTGCTGAATAAATAGTGATTTTATCAAAACTACACTAAGCAGCTGTCAGGACCGGGAGGACTGGTGGACCCAGGAGGTGGATCCTCTGGACCGAGTACCCCACCGGGGGGCAGGGTACACGGCAGCCGGAGCACTGGCGTGGCCGGGACGGGTATGACCAGGTCACCAGGGTCACGGAGTTCTTGAGGATAATACAGGAAACAGGCACAGGTACCCGGTAGCAAAAGACAAACAGTAACAGGGCACAGCACAAGGGACCTGAGCACCTAGCTCATAAGACAAGCTTCAGGACACGTTGATCAGGCCCCGCCCACATGGAAAGGCAAGTCTTATATACCCAGCACAGCCCTATGTCATTTCCTGCTTCAGGTGTGCTGGGCCTATAAGACCAGGAGAGTGGGCGCGGCCTGGTCCTATACAGAACCATGAGGCCAATACTCAGAGTCAGACTCCTGAGACCAGGAGCAGGACTCAGGGGAGCAGGAGCGGGAGCGGCAGCCATGACTGGTGGACACATGGAGTGGATCAGTGGGTAAGGAGTGGTGCTGGGACACGGGGAGCGTGACAGTACCCCCCCCTCTAAGCCCCCCCCTCCGAGCACAGAACCCCAGGGGCACCCCGGATCGAGACACCGGACCGGGACCCAACGCAAAGGCGGGGAAGGACCGCTGACCCCGTACCACCTTCTTAGCCGCACGGCGCTTAGCCGATCTACCAGCAGTGGCAACGGGGGCAACGGAAAGAGGAGGACCGACAGAAACAGGACTGGCATCGTGGAGGACCGGCCCGGGCATCTCGGACCGGGCACAGGACAGTGACTCATCCCCGGTAGCCGGTGGCATCAGAGTCTCAATCGTCAGGGACGGTGGAATGACGCTGGAGTGCGTCATCACTTCCGGTTCTGGTGGCACCACAGGCATAAGTGCCAGGAGCTGTGGTACAACGCTGGACTGCGTCCTTTCCTCTCCTTCTTGCGAGAGGACAGGGTCAGGTGCCAGGGGCTGAGGAACGGGCTGTAGACAGTTATCATGGCACAAGGGACTCCAGCGAGTGATTGCGCCAGAGCGCCAACTGATGTCAGGGTCATGAAGATGTAGCCAGGGCAGACCCAGCAGGAGCGCGGGAGCCATTCTCGGGATGACATATAAAGCGATAGTCTCAGTGTGCAGGGCACCAATACAAAGTCTCACGGGTTCGGTGGTGTACCGGACAGGTTCGTATAGTGGTTTTCCGTCCACGGAGGCGAACCAGAGGGGTTTTGCAAGCGGGATGACCGGTATCCGATAACGGTCCACGGTAGCTTGTAGGATGAAATTACCCACTGCTCCCGAATCAATGTGAGCCTCTGCCGTGAACTGGGTTTTCTCGGTCGTGACCTGGACAGTCTGTGTAACCGGGGCTGAAGAGATTCCGGTACCAAGGGTGGCGGTTCCCACCATCCCTTGGACTTGGGATCTACCTGGTCTCTCCGGGCAAGAACGAAGCAGATGTGTACCGCTTCCACAGTAGAAACACAGGCCCCGGGCGAGTCGCTCTGCACGGCGTTGCTCGGCTTGGCTCAGCCGGTCTATTTGCATAGGTTCAGGAGTAGAATCGCAGAACGGCAGTGGCGGGGGAACGGTAGACCTCTGCGGAACGGAGATGTGACGGATTGGTCGCTTCTCCCGGGATACTTCCTTGGTTCGCTCTTGGAAACGGAGGTCAATCCGGGTGGCTAGGGATACCAAAGCATCCAAGGTACGGGGAACGTCACGACCGGCTAATTCATCCTTGATGCGACCGGAGAGCCCCTCCCAGAAGGCTGCCGTCAATGCCTCGTTGTTCCAGCCTAGCTCGGAGGCAAGCGTGCGAAACTGGATGGCGTACTGGCCCACCGTCAGGGTTCCTTGGCGTAGCCGGAGGAGCGAGGAGGTAACCGCGGTACTGCGTCCCGGTTCATCAAAGGTACTTCGAAAAGCCTGAAGGAATTCCCGGATGTCGGTCGTCACCGGATCCTCGTTCTCCCACAACGGATTTATCCAGGACAATGCCTCGCCTTCCAGGTGGGACATCACAAAGGCTATCTTGGCTTGATCGGAAGCGAAGAGGTGCGGGAGTAATTTGAAGTGCAGCGAGCACTGGTTCAAAAACCCCCGGCAGTTCTTGGGGTCCCCAGCATAGCGAGGCGGTGCAGCGAGGCGGAGTTGCGAGGCCGCAGAGACAACGGGTTCGGACGTAGAGACTGGTTGCTGCGTGGACTCAGACGAGGCGGAAGTCTGCAGCGTATATAACCGGTGGTCCACGGACGCCAGGAATTTCAGCATCCGGGTCAGGGTTTCACGCTGTTGTGCCAGCTCCTGGCGCAGCTCAGCCAGCTCGGATGTTTGCGCTCCAGCGGGATCCAAGGCCTGATCAATCTGTCAGGACCGGGAGGACTGGTGGACCCAGGAGGTGGATCCTCTGGACCGAGTACCCCACCGGGGGGCAGGGTACACGGCAGCCGGAGCACTGGCGTGGCCGGGACGGGTATGACCAGGTCACCAGGGTCACGGAGTTCTTGAGGATAATACAGGAAACAGGCACAGGTACCCGGTAGCAAAAGACAAACAGTAACAGGGCACAGCACAAGGGACCTGAGCACCTAGCTCAGAAGACAAGCTTCAGGACACGTTGATCAGGCCCCGCCCACATGGAAAGGCAAGTCTTATATACCCAGCACAGCCCTATGTCATTTCCTGCTTCAGGTGTGCTGGGCCTATAAGACCAGGAGAGTGGGCGCGGCCTGGTCCTATACAGAACCATGAGGCCAATACTCAGAGTCAGACTCCTGAGACCAGGAGCAGGACTCAGGGGAGCAGGAGCGGGAGCGGCAGCCATGACTGGTGGACACATGGAGTGGATCAGTGGGTAAGGAGTGGTGCTGGGACACGGGGAGCGTGACAGCAGCCCAGTAAGTGACACATCGCTGGAATCTGGATCTCTGCCACTACATTATGTTGCTCTCAGATTAGGTGTCAAAAACCTGGCGGCAGATTCCCTTTAAGGACAGGTGAGGACATTGAAAAGGCTAATATTATGTGTTTTATTATTTTACCCACTTCCCAACCCTCAAAACAATCCAGAAAAAAAGGTGGCCAGCTGGTTTACATTTAACTTCATTTGTGCAAATTGAATCTAGAAAATTTCGGCTTCACCAGAATCTGAAATTTTCAGGAAATTCCTTACAAATTTGATTCAATAGAGAACACTTACTTCACTCATGTATAGGGATGGCATAATGTAGCAATATCTCATAATTTAATTTTGATAGGACAAGCCCTGCGTTTTATCTATACTGACTTTCTTATATACTGCAAACTGGCTTGAGCTTTACATGTTGTGGATGTCTATAATATATCTTGCACTCAAAAAGCAATCCCCGTCAGCCACGTATAAGGAATGATGCAGCCGATTGTTGCTTAAATTCACGAGTCCCATAACCACACTAGTTATACTATAACAGATATGAATGCCTTGAACATATTCTTGATAATAACCATGGCCTGCTATTCAGTAAATATAAATGACTTTAAAGAAAACCATTCATAAAACCCTTTGAGAAATGTTATTTGGCCTAGTTCTAACAAAATAATTGTAAAACTATTACGAAATGACCACTGACCACTCACATGACAGCTCAATTCCCCTTACGCTGTGGCATCAGCAATGAAATGTTCCTATAAATGGGATGATTTACTAATCATACTGTCAGAGAGAAGAGAGTTCATAATGTGCTAATACATCTACTTCAATCCCTTATAAATATTTCAGATGCCTTCAAAGCATATTCCCTCTTGAAATAAATAGGTCATTTTTCCACATAGTAACAGAGATAGTACATTATACAAAACTGAATAACATAATACATATAAAACATGAAAGGAGAGAAATTAAGAAAACAAAATACAAATGTAAAAAAACAAGAATAAAACAATAACAATGCACATTGTTAGTAACACAATGGGGGTCATTTATGCTGAAGAAAGTGAAGTGAAATATAGGAACCTTTATCTTTGGGTTTTGTTCATATTCTTTAATGATAATTTGTCACATGAGAATAGCTTCATGCTTATGCAACACTTGAGAACTTTTTATATTTAGCTTAGTAAAGAACAAACAACCAAGATCTTCATTTAAAGCTCCTGGTCTATTACTACAGTGAGTCCTTGCAAGTTTGCTCATTTCCCTTTATGAATCATTTGTTATACCCAGAGGAAAATTGTTCAGAAACAACTTTGCCTTTATGCTCGGGTGCTTTGTAGTAGTAACGACTAGTGATGATTGAGCACTACCATGCTCGATTTCTCTGTACTCATAATGACTAGTGATGAGCAAGCCCTACCATGCTCTGGTGCTCGGTACTCATAATGACTAGGGATGAGGGATTCTTACCATGCTCAGGTGCTTGGTATTCATAACGACTAGTGATGAACGAGCCCTACCATGCTTGGGTGCTCGGTACTTGTAACGACTAGTGATGAGTGACCACTACCATGCTTGGATGCTCTGTACTCATAATGACTAGTGATGAGTGAGCCATACCATGCTCGGGTACTTGGTATTCATAACGACTAGTGATGAGCGAGCCCTACCATGATCGGATGCTCTGTAGTCGTAACGACTAGTGATGAGCGAGCCATACCATGCTCGGGTGCTCGGCATTCGTAATGACTAGTGATAAGCGAGCCCTACCATGCTTAGGTGCTTGGTACTCGTAAAGACTAGTGATGAGCGATCACTACCATGCTCAGGTGCTCTGTACTTGTAATGACTAGTGATGAGTGAGCACTACCATGCTTGGATGATCTGTACTCGTAACGACTAGCGATGAACGAACCCTACCATGCTCGGGTGCTTGGTATTTGTAACAAGCAGTGTCATGCTCGGCGCGACTCAAGTACCAAAGTATAATGGAAGTCATTGGGATGCTCGAGCATTTTTTGGGGAAATCTTCTGGAAAAATGCTCGTTTCCCATTGACTCCATTATACTCAGGTACTCGAGTCGTGTCCATCCAAGCATCCAACTGCTGGTTACGACTACCAAGCACTTGAGCATGGTAGTGCTAACTCATCACTATTGCTAGTCAGAAGGCTGCAAATAATGAGGGAAAACAATTAACTGGTAAACATATCTACTGCATTATGATGCCTAGCCAAAATATTGTGATTTATTTTATTTAGTAAATGACCTTTTGACATTATTTGTGACGGTCATTTTTTTAAATCGAGAGTGAAGCTGCATTGGTCAAACACAGGGGTAAACTATAATATTACAAGTATGTGCCATCTAATAATTTAATTCAAAAGTGACAATTATAATGTCTGCACTTCCTGCCATCGGAATAAAAGTCTGGTGCAATGAAACAGAAAAGTGGCGACATCTTCTGATTTATCAGTAAATGAAAAACTTTACAATTCGGGTATCAATCTTTTAAAGGGCATTATATATATATATATATATATATATATACACAGTATATATATATATATATATATATACTTATTTATAAAAAATCTGAGAGATCATCTGATGCATAGCCACTATGTTTGTCAAGCCACTCTCCCATTTGACATCGGGATACCAAGGTGGGGTTGCTTGCCATGCGGGTCATGCTTAGCATGCCACAAGATTGAAAGGGCAGGATCTTTTGTGTTGGCGGACAAAGGGATTTCGAGATCAGACACTATATTTCCTGTAGTACCGAATATGTGATCTATGCAGCCAGATATGGATGTGGACTGATATAGGTAGGACTAACCTCTAGACAGTTCCGCATCTGGGTACGTGAACATGTTAGAAATATTGTGGCAGCAAAGCAGGGGTCTGATCTCGAGTCCCTGAAAACCATCCCTGAAGTCCACCATTATTGTGATCCATGCTCATTGAAAGTGAGAGGGATAGACAAACTCAAATTGGGGGCGAGAGGCGGTAATCACAAACAGGCTCTGGGACAATGTCACCACATGGCCTCAATGAAAAACTTTCCTTTTCACCTTTTTTATGATATGGGTTGTAGCATATTCATCTATATTATCCTAGTCCTCTATTCAGATTTTAATGGTGTGTTTTTGTTTCTTTTAATCTTCATTATATAGTTTACGTCTGATTTTATTAACAGGAGAGATTTAACGTTTGAACATCAGCGGACAAGCTTTGTATTTAGAATGAAATAGTCTATGGATGAAATCCTTCTTACACACTGGATGTAACCAGCCCATGTGATATTCCATATACGGATTATTGGTTATATCTTATGTATATGGGTAATCTTTATGATATCTATTGTAATATTTATTACATACCTGGAATAATAGCGGGCTCACACTGGATATGTTGTTTTGGGAGCTGTCCTAATTTGTTGGCATGGACCTCCTTCCTATATTACTGTAAGTAACGCTTGGAGGATATATTTATAGAAATAGCGCTGTTGCCACGATTGGGTTACATAGTTACATACTTACATAGTTACTTAGGTTGAAAAAAGACCTAGGTCCATCTAGTTCAACCTTCCTCCACCAGTTCTACATTTAGTCACTAAGTCATTTATAACCAACAATGTTGTGTGTACTGAGGAAATCATCCAGCCCTTTTTTAAAAGCTGTTATAGTATCTGCCATTACTACCTCTTGTGGTAGGGCATTCCACAGTCTGACTGCTCTAACTGTAAAGAACCCTTTCCTATTTAGCTGTTGGAATCGCTTTTCTTCCACTCGCAGTGAGTGCCACTGCGAGTTGGTTTCCTGATTAGGTCCAGTTTAGGTGGCGGTACGAGTGGCCGACATACTATGACAGATAATATATTGATCTTTTCTATAAATAATTGTAAATCCTATTCGAGCTAATTTATGTATTTGAAATCAATCAGTGCTAATTGTTAAGTATTATATACATACATATCTCTCATGTATACGGATTAGCGTCAAATAGAGGATTTTATTATTTTTTCTATATTATGCAGTATTATGCACTTATTGGGATTCATTTATTGAATCTGGTGTATGTATATAGAACTTATATGTTGTGCATTGTTAATAGTATTTAATAGTGTCACCAGATCTTTGGATCTTCACATCATACCCTATACTGCATTACGTTAATTATTGCTGCTTTAAACTTTCATTTCAGTGTAGTAGCCTTATATTTAATTCTGCCCTGACCTTTGCCCATTTGTAAGATGGCCGCGTCCGTGGCACGCATGCGTGGTGGTATCCCTCTATGTGCGTCTTTCGAATGGCGGCTTCCTGAAACGGGATGGGGCGGGCATAGTGTGACGACACTGTAATGCCCTCGTCATTTCCGGGAACGCCTGATGACGGAGACTCCGGAGTGGATCCCACACCCCATGCGGCTGCTTTGGACTACAGGCATCTGTTAGATCTATAAAAAAACCTCTCCTGCTCTGCATCACGTCGCAGCCCCCCGAGGAAGACCACAAAATGCGTTGGGGCACGTTTTATATCTGGTGCGGCTATTATGGGTAAGCACTAGCTATTATATTATCTGACATGATGTGTTGTGCTGGGTATTTGTCACTCTCCGCAACTGTTGCACTCTGCACTCTATATAGATATAGTTGGCAATATTGGTTTGAAATTTCCCTGTCTATGTGATTCATCTTTACACTCAGACTTGTGTGGTGTGATTTCTCTGGCTCATACCTATTGCATATCCTGCATTTGATTGTGGGTATACCCTAATTTAGCACCCCAACAGAGAATTTAATCTGGATTTTTTTACTCCTCACCTGTGATGTTCTGATTATATATGTACTGGTTCCTTTGTTTTGGTGTGATTTTTAAATCTTTTGTATAATGAAGATATTTGATATTTTACCAAAAAAGGACATGTTTGGAGTTTTGTTTGTTTCAAACATAATACATTGGTCATTATTCTCCCTATTTTGTCATATAAAAATAAATATATATATATGTATATATATATATATATATATATATATATATATATATATATATATATATATATATATATTAGTTCAACTTGTCGTTTTGTTTTAATACCATAAAATGAGTGCAATTAGTGTCACATATTGGGCAACATGGCCGCTTATTGGTTAGCCCAATTGCTTTGAGTCCTGGGTTCAAATCCCACCAACATGTACAAGGAGTTTGTATGTTCTCCCTGTGTTTGTCTGGGTTTCCTCCCACATTCCAAAAACATACTAAAAGGGAATGAAGATTGTGAGCCCCAATGTTGACAGTGAAGATGTCTGTAAAAGCACTTAAGAAGATGATGGTATAAATAGGCAAAAATATATGGGAATGCATGCACAATATATTAGGACATCTATTTTGGTTGACTAGTCAACTATCTAGTGTGTATATAGATGTCTTAATGATCGATCAGCAACTGTTGTTATTAAAAAATGACTGGACATGTTTAATTCCATCATGCCTGATCATTTCTTCCTGTGGGAATTACAGTCAGGGCCAGAAATATTTGGACAGTGACACAAGTTTTGTTATTTTAGCTGTTTACAAAAACATGTTCAGAAATACAATTATATATATAATATGGGCTGAAAGTGCACACTCCCAGCTGCAATATGAGAGTTTTCACATCCAAATCGGAGAAAGGGTTTAGGAATCATAGCTCTGTAATGCATAGCCTCCTCTTTTTCAAGGGACCAAAAGTAATTGGACAAGGGACTCTAAGGGCTGCAATTAACTCTGAAGGCGTCTCCCTCGTTAACCTGTGATCAATGAAGTAGTTAAAAGGTCTGGGGTTGAGTTCAGGTGTGTGGTTTTGCATTTGGAAGCTGTTTCTGTGACCAGACAACATGCGGTCTAAGGAACTCTCAATTGAGGTGAAGCAGAACATCCTGAGGCTGAAAAAAAAGAAAAAATCCATCAGAGAGATAGCAGACATGCTTGGAGTAGCAAAATCAACAGTCGGGTACATTCTGAGAAAAAAGGAATTGACTGGTGAGCTTGGGAACTCAAAAAGGCCTGGGTGTCCACGGATGACAACAGTGGTGGATGATCGCCGCATACTTTCTTTGGTGAAGAAGAACCCGTTCACAACATCAACTGAAGTCCAGAACACTCTCAGTGAAGTAGGTGTATCTGTCTCTAAGTCAACAGTAAAAAGAAGACTCCATGAAAGTAAATACAAAGGGTTCACATCTAGATGCAAACCATTCATCAATTCCAAAAATAGACAGGCCAGAGTTAAATTTGCTGAAAAACACCTCATGAAGCCAGCTCAGTTCTGGAAAAGTATTCTATGGACAGATGAGACAAAGATCAACCTGTACCAGAATGATGGGAAGAAAAAAGTTTGGAGAAGAAAGGGAACGGCACATGATCCAAGGCACACCACATCCTCTGTAAAACATGGTGGAGGCAACGTGATGGCATGGGCATGCATGGCTTTCAATGGCACTGGGTCACTTGTGTTTATTGATGACATAACAGCAGACAAGAGTAGCCGGATGAATTCTGAAGTGTACCGGGATATACTTTCAGCCCAGATTCAGCCAAATGCCGCAAAGTTGATCGGACGGCGCTTCATAGTACAGATGGACAATGACCCCAAGCATACAGCCAAAGCTACCCAGGAGTTCATGAGTGCTAAAAAGTGGAACATTCTGCAATGGCCAAGTCAATCACCAGATCTTAACCCAATTGAGCATGCATTTCACTTGCTCAAATCCAGACTTAAGACGGAAAGACCCACAAACAAGCAAGACCTGAAGGCTGCGGCTGTAAAGGCCTGGCAAAGCATTAAAAAGGAGGAAACCCAGCGTTTGGTGATGTCCATGGGTTCCTGACTTAAGGCAGTGATTGCCTCCAAAGGATTCGCAACAAAATATTGAAAATAAAATTTTTTTGTTTGGGTTTGGTTTATTTGTCCAATTACTTTTGACCTCCTAAAATGTGGAGTGTTTGTAAAGAAATGTGTACAATTCCTACAATTTCTATCAGATATTTTTGTTCAAACCTTCAAATTAAACGTTACAATCTGCACTTGAATTCTGTTGTAGAGGTTTCATTTCAAATCCAATGTGGTGGCATGCAGAGCCCAACTCGCGAAAATTGTGTCACTGTCCAAATATTTCTGGACCTAACTGTAAGTAAATACTTTTAGCTCATTCATTTGGAGAAGCAATTCTCAGAGGTAATTTTTTTAAATTATCATACGAAATCCAGTCATTCAGTCATAAGTGACCCCATTGTCGATATATAAAAATCCATAAGTAATTAATAAAAACATAGTACAAAAAAACAGTGCTGTTACAAATTAATAAATCAATCTTCCAATTAAATTCCAACTCTCGTCTTGTAAGTGCAAGTTTATTACCATTTCTCAGTGTTTACTCTCAGCAACAACACTGCTTTTGAATTAAACCTTATGTATATTTATTTGTGGAACATTGTAGGAGTTAATCTTTTTGATGAAGGAATAAAGAAAACAAAATAATTAGGTTTCTGCTGAAATAAAGGAGACTGGTTATTCTTCTGTAATTGCTGAAGCTGCCATTTTATATGAAGAGAAACATCCATAGAATACTGTTATTTCTTTGTAAGGCTTGATTAAAAATTATCACTATTTTAGCATTGTGCTAAAATGTCATTAACAGATTTATTCGAATAGCTAAAGTACAGAAGCATTAAAGACATGAAAAAAACATATTTTAATTAACATAATCATAAACATGAAAAACATATGTTAATTAAAGATCTACAAAGCAAAAACACAAGTGATTTCTCGTCCTTAGTCAATTTATTTGTATATGTTATTCCATGACTCGTTTTCACCATGGTACTATTTTTTTCTTTCAGTTCTTTTTATAACCAATAAACAGAACATTCACCTTGGGCATGTAATATATATATATTAGAAAATTACCTTATTAGAAATTGCATAATATATTACAATTTTTATTACAAGCCAGAATATATCAGATTTTCAATTGGGATTTTACGTTCCCTGCATTTTCTCTTCATCAGCAGAGTACATAGACCTTTTTGTTTAGACCTCGGTTCCAGTTGCACATAGCTGTCGATGCAAGAGCATCGGAAGTGATATGCTAATGACCCTCTCCTGCGGGTGTGAGATGAGGGTCATATGACTGTGATCCTATCTTGCAATCGGATCCCAGCTGCGGAGAAAAGGGTGGGAGCACATTCTCCATCTTCTCCGCGGCCTGTCTCTGCGTACATCACACTGTGGTTGGATGACATGCAAGTGCAGTGCGATGTTTCACACGCTTCTATGGACTTAGATACTCACTGCCAAACCCAGCATCTTTCATTGCTCAGGCCGATGTGGCATGAGAAATCAATTGCAGATGGACACGGCACCATAGTTTTGTACTGGTGCGAGTGATGTTTTATTGGATTGCACTTGTCTGTGCAAAACGCAAGAGAACAGAGACCTTACCTGTATTCTTTCATTAACAAGGAATGCTGCACTATGTTGAAGCCAGTGATCACACAGATGGCTTGGGTGGGTTCAGGTCAGATATTCAGATGACTATAATTGATTCTGTACTTGTACTGAGTTTGGTGCTTCTGCTGTGGTTATCTTATGAAGCTATATTATGGACAGTGGAGTAAGTTGAAGATCATGGACCTCAATGCCAAAGCCCCATTGGGCCCCCAATTATTCCAAGACTTTACTATCATTGGTCTTTTCATAAAGGCTAATGGGACTTTTGTAGCCCCCTAGTTACACCCTTGGATCTGAACCTTGTTCTAATGCTACTTATGTAATGTAGTTCTGAAAATGATCTCAGTTCTGGTTCTTCATTTGATGAGCTTTATACTTTATACAAAGGAGCCTAGTTTTAGTTAGCTAAAATTGCATTTTGTATTGCATCAGTACAATAATCTTGTATATTTGGGGGAATGATTCGGTAGAAAGCAGAAAGATTTATCCCACTGCACTCCATACATTTTTGCTTTCTTTAATTGGTGCACAATCTAAAAAGTGTGGTAAACTGGTTTAAATTGTAGCTTATAATGAAAACACAAGTTTAGAAATGTATGGAAGGTTACTATGACATATGCTAGAATCCTTATTAATCCTTTAACTTTTTATGGGGATATAAATGTCCTAAGCAGGTGCTAGATTCTGTCAGAATATATGTCATAATTCCATGGGTAGTGCCAACATCAAAATGGTGCCACTAAAAATACAACTCATCATGCAGAAACAATTTTTTACAGCTATATCGATAAGAAAATAGAAAAAATTGACTCTGTGAATCGATGGTGGGAAAATTAACACAGAGGCAAGATTACATAAAGCTTTCTGTGGGGTTAAGCGCCAACAAATCGGTACACACTTGCCAATCGGCGGTTGTTTAATAACCTGTTCAGACTGGCAGACCGCAAAATAAACATGACCAGTAATACTATAATATAATATACTATACTATACCAGTAATCCAGTTCAGTGCACATAGGCTACCATTTTTTATGTGCTCCTAAGAATGACGATGTTTTCAGTGGATGATCAGCAGCCATGATTATCTGTAACAAGGATTCCTAGAAACGCTTGTTCCCAATAATCGAGTAGTGTAAAAGCACCTATTTTTGATTACTTGCTTTACAACCAAAACAGGTTGGTCATTAGGAGTTAATACATTGGGTACAGATCGAGCACTCTAGTTTTACGCACATACCATAAGGCATCACGTTATATTGATATAGAAAACCAGCTCAACTAACTTGACATAATATATATATATAACTATTTGGTTATCAAAGTAGAAATAATTTTCCATGACATGCTACACCATGAACAACTCGTAAACAGTTCAATTAGGGAATCTATTCTCATCAATGTGAATTGTCACCTAAACTCTCATTTTTAGTCCTCAGCCTCCACATTTAATTAAATAAAAGATGAGAAGTAGGACAGATTGAGGGTATTGCACCAGCTGATGAGTAGGCTGATTAGAAACTGAGAATCTGCTGAGAACTGGGGAAAGGCAGCAGCAGGCATCTCCAGGGCCCTAACAGATAAATATCTGGGGAGATGACTACCACAATAACCTCTTTGCCTCACAATATCCCTTTACTGCAAAAGGATATTGTATTCATATTATGGGAAGGGGTCCTCAAGTTTTGAGAGAGCTCAGATATATCACATAGATGGCATCTGTCTATGATAGTAACCATTTAGATACTACTGTCAATCTCTGACAGCAGCATAAAAATCGAATGTGCTGGTTTTCAAGTATACTGGTTTCCATTGGCCCCTAGTGGCATGAACACAAGGGACCAGCCAGGGATCAGTAGAAGTCACCCATTGCTGTCATTTTGATCTTGTGAATTTCAAGTATAGGCCAAGCTCCTTAGCAGACCAAGATTTTCATTCACTGCATCCATCTAGCTGGAGTGTGGCAGGGAGTCTGCTTATTGCATACTTTAGGCTATGTGACCGCCATCCTGGCTCTGACACCGGCAAATCCTCACAGCTTACAATGCGTGCAATGTGAGGATTCACAAGTCTACAGTTACAGAGAGTGACACACAGAGCAACTGCAGTTGTAAGGATTTAGACCGGACAATCCCTTTAAGGCAATACAATGATTCTGGCACTGTAAGGGTTTGTTAATAATCAAACAATTGTAAATAATGCTTGTTTCTGCATAATATGCATGCATTTCTGTAAGCCTCATTCAGAAGTATGTCTTTGTGTAACATATTTTTGTGTTTTCCTTTTCTTGCTTGTATGTTATAGGGCCAAAGGGAATCTAAATGTAATACCACTCTTCGATATTACCGCAATCATTCTCCCTCATTAGGATCTTTATGGACTTGCTAACTCTCCCAAAACAAAAGGGAGGAAAAGGGGAGATCACCCAAAGTAGGTAAAATTTGACAAAGCCTCAAACCATGGTGAAGCTTGTCTAAGTCTTCCAAAAAGCATTGCCGTAGAAAAGATTGTACATGGCCAAAATGCCCATTCAGGCGTTTAGGTCTGTTTGGAAGAAAGAAGTGGAAAGGTGTAGCCTAAAAGTGGCATTGCTATGGGGAAAACATTTTTTTATTGTTTTGGTGATGATATTCCTCAAAATCGTCTTGGTAGTGCATCCATAAAAGCTATATTCATATGAGGCAGATTTATTAAAGAAAGTACTGCAACCGTCTCAATCCTCCAAAAATCCATGTACATACCATGGATACAACCTGTATACATGGAAGAATAAGATTTTCAGAAAAATAATTTTCTTCAGTAGACCTCCCACATGTGAATATACCATATAAAGAATAATTACAATATATTTCTAATTTGGCAGTTCCCTAACACCTGTTTCCAAAATACCAAAATAACATGTACAAATGACTTAAATAAGTATGTAACTTCGTTTATTTTTGTTTCGTAGATCTTACATTTCATATAAATATGTATATATTACAAAAGCAGTTTTATATGTATATATGTACAGTTTACTATTTGACATTTCATATGTTGCATGTCTGGTTTATTAAACTTCCATTGTGGCAAAAATCGATTCGGCTACAATGATTTTCATGTATGAGCAGTCTTGATATTGATCAACAGTAGTAAATACAACTAAATGTATCTACATTTTAACATATATCTTTTGTCTAACAAAAAGGAAAAATGCTTTACAAAAACATTTTTTTTGATAATTCTCATAAAATCATAACCAATAGAAACACAAAATAATCAAGAAGGAAACCAATATTGTATTTAAGGGATGTAAGTGGGTCAACCAATGTTGGCCTACAAGAAGTATCAACGTAAAATGTAAGTGACCCTGCTCGTCATCCGAAATACCTAGGGACACCCTATTTAAATCCCTTTAAACCTTTTTTAAAAGTTTTTTTTTCCTTTCTGTTAGACCATTTGCTTGAAATCCTCCACAGTATCTTTACTTGTTAGACAATTATATCTTTTGACTTACAAAGCCTTAAGTACTTGTTTTGGTTTTTTTTAGAGAAGTAATAGAGAGATATACTTTTCTTAAAAATGCTATAAGGCTACAAGAAAGGTTGTGTAATGCAGCATTATCTATCTATCTATCTATCTATCTATCCCTCTATCTATCTGTCTATCCATTATCTATCTATCTATCTAGCTATCATGTTTACCTGAAAATAAGACCTACCCCAAAAATAAGCCCTAGCAGGATTTTTTGGCCTTGTTGGAGTATGCTTAAAACATAAGCCCTACCGTCATACCAATAGTATCCTGAAATAGGGCTTGAGCAGCCCTTTCACGATATGTAACTATTATTGTTGTACGTTGCTGTAATCCCTAGAAGTTTATAGTCAAACACCGGTTAGTTAATGGAATGAATATTCGCCCATAATCCTATCTACCCCTCTGCTGGCATCAGTGATTAAAACTTGTGTTATTGAAATAATGAATAATCACCTCCTTTCCCCATCCATAATCCCACTCACCCATCTACCAGCATCAGTGATTGGAACATGTGTTAATGAAATAATGAACATTCACCTCCTTCCCCATCCATAATCCCACCCACCCATCTACCAGCATCAGTGATTAGAACATGTGTTATTGAAATAATGAATGATAACCTCCTTCCCCTGCTCTTAATCCCACCCTCCCGTCTGTCAGCATCAGTGATTGGAACATGTGTTAATGAAATAATGAATATTCACCTCTTTCCCCATCCATAATCCCACCCACCCATCTACCAGCATCAGTGATTAGAACATGTGTTATTGAAATAATTAATAATCACCTCCTTCCCCTGCTCTTAATCCAACCCTCCCTTCTGTCAGCATCAGTGATTGGAACATGTGTTAATGAAATAGTGAACATTCACTTCCTTCCCCATCCATAATCCCACCCACCCATCTGCCAGCATCAGTGATTAGAACATGTGTTATTGAAATAATGAATAATCACCTCCTTCCCCTGCTCTTAATCCCACCCTCCCCTCTGTCAGCATCAGTGATTGGAACATGTGTTAATGAAATAATGAATATTCACCTCTTTCCCCATCCATAATCCCACCCACCCATCTACCAGCATCAGTGATTAGAACATGTGTTATTGAAATAATGAATAATCACCTCCTTCCCCTGCTCTTAATCCAACCCTCCCTTCTGTCAGCATCAGTGATTGGAACATGTGTTAATGAAATAGTGAACATTCACTTCCTTCCCCATCCATAATCCCACCCACCCATCTGCCAGTATCAGTGATTAGAACATGTGTTATTGAAATAATGAATAATCACCTCCTTCCCCTGCTCTTAATCCCACCCTCCCCTCTGTCAGCATCAGTGATTGGAACATGTGTTAATGAAATAATGAATATTCACCTCTTTCCCCATCCATAATCCCACCCACCCATCTACCAGTATCAGTGATTAGAACATGTGTTAATGAAATAATAAGTATACACCTCTTTCCCCTTCCAACCCTCTGTGCCGGGTGTCAGTGATTCACTCAGATGGTCATATTATTGCCCGAGGAGATATCGCTATCTACAAATTGTAATATTTGGCATGTTCTATAGCATTTAGCAATACTAAATTAAAATTAGAATGAATTTAATTTAATACCTATTATGCTCTACCTAGAAATATGACAGAAGAGCTCAATAAAATATATTTTGCTACTCTTAATAAATTTCTCCCTGTGAAGCAGTGTTTACAAAATCACATCCATAGGAAATCAATATGTAATTTGCTTTGCCTCATTTAGACCTACAATATATTTAATGTCTAACATGGTCGGCATATTTCATTGTAATTCCACTGTATGAACACAGCTGTTATTTAGTGTCTAAAAACATAATGGTCGCTGATTTGGAAGTTTGAAGTGCAAATTCAATAATGTCCATATACTGTATGTAATGGAGGGCACATACTTTATTTATCGCTATTTCTTTATATTTTGACAGACCAAAGTACTGTTTGCAATAACCTAAGTTAAAAACATTTTGCTGAGTTGCTTGTTCCCTGCTGATTCTGATGACACTATGGAATTTGGTCACTTTGCACTTTATTCTTTCTACCTTACTCCATGGACAAATTCTTTAAAAAATTACTAAATAAAGCAACCAGTAAAAAGTACTACATTTTCAAAAAAATTTATATGTATCATAGTTTTATGATTGATGCTTATAAAGAAAATTCCAAAGTAGATTCATTTTTTTTTCATTTATGCCATCTTATATTGTATCAAACAATATAAATTCAGTCAATATGATCTTGTGATATGTCATAAATGCATGTGAGAAGTCTGTGTTCTTGGGCCGCTACCAATTTCTGGAATGTAAGGTCTCCATAGAGTATCAGAATCCCTCTGGCATTACTCAGAGAATTCTGTTACTGGAAATCTGGTTCGATATTCTAAGAAAACTCTATGTCATTTTGCTAAGGGAGTTGTATCAGATTTCAGTAATAGAAGTTTTTAATCAGAAATGTAAAAGTTCTATAAAGTGCTTTCCGTCTGGAAATTAGTAGCAGTCTGTGATCATAGTCCTAATCAATCTTCTAACAATTTATGTGAAAATTCGATTTGGATTCTATTTCTCCTCTAAAACGCAACAGCCATCAGATAGGCAATATGTAATTACATTCTAGATGTAAAGCGGTTTAGTGCATTGAGCATTGTAGAGTATTAAGATCCTAGTTTGGCAAAGGCTATGTATGGGGCTGGGCAAAGTAAGGCTAGGTTCAAACAGAACCAAGAAACTACTAAGCAATGAGTAACAGAATATCTCTGTTTTAACATGCACAGAACCATCAATAGATAGAAATATATAAACACTGGGCTTGTGTGTCTGCCGGACTCATTTGGGTCTAGCTATCATTGGGCAGTGTAACATGCAGGATGCGCATTACACGTAGCAGGGGACATGTGCAACTATTTAAAACTCCAGACAAAACTATTACAAAGGCAAAACTCACTTCAAGGGTCTTCTTAGTATGATTTTGTGCATACTTGTTTTACTTTGTCATCAGATCTCTTTTTAGTTTAATATGTGAACTATCCACATTCTAGCATTTATTTTGAGTGAAAGAGTTACTTTGTTCCCTGCTGAGAACTTCTTTAAATCTCGTGATATATTCTGAGTAGGTTTGTAGGTTCACACAATAGTTTGGACTTCTGTTCTCTCTGTTCTAGTATAGGAATAGGAATCACTGCAAGAAACAAATGCAAACAGTGCAAGATGGACACTGGTGATTGTATTGAGCTACATTAGGCTTCTTTGTGGGTTGGAGAAGGAAAGGTATTTCCAGCAACTACAGATAAATTATAAAAGAGGAAGTTTATTACAAATCGATAGAAAAACTGTTACAAAAAACGTAAGTAGGCAGAAGGCTATGCGTTTTGAGCCGAACTGCTTTTAACCCCTTCAGCCCCGGGGCACTTTCCGTTTTTGCGTTTTTGTTTTTTGCTCCCCTTCTTCCGAGAGCCGTAACATTTTTATTTTTACGTCAATCTTGCCATATGAGGGCTTGTTTTTTGCGGGACAAGTTGTACGTCTAATGAAACCATACCTTTTATCATATGGTGTACTGCAAAACAGCAAAAAAATTCCAAATGCGGAAAAATTGCAAAAAAGTGTGATGACACAATAGTTTTTGGGATGTTTTATTCACGGTGTTCACTATATGGTAAAACTGATGTGTGGGTATGATGCCTGAGGTCAGTGCGAGTTTGTAGACACCAAACATGTATAGGTTTACTTGTATCTAAGGGGTTAAAAAAATTCATAAGTTTGTCCAATAAAAGTGACACACGTTTTGCACCATTTTCCGAAACACCTAGCGTTCTTATTTTTTGGGATCTATGGCTCAGTGATGGCTTATTTTTTGCAACTCGAGCTGACGTTTCTAATGGTACCATTTTTGCACAGATGCTACGTTTTGATCGCCTGTTATTGCATTTTGCGTAAAACTTGCGGCGATCAAAAAACGTAATTTTGACGTTTGGATTTTTTTTGCCACTACGCCGTTTACCAATCAGATTAATTGATTTTATATTTTGATAGATCGGGCATTTCTGAACGTGGCGATACCAAATGTGTGTATATTTATTTATTTTTTAACCCTTTAATTTTCAATGGGGGGAAATGGGGGTGATTTGAACTTTTAGGGTTTTTTTTCTATTTTACTAGTCCCCCTAGGGGGCTATAGTGATCAGCAATCCGATCGCTCTTATCTATCTGCTGATCACAGCTATACAGCTGTAAACAGCAGATTCAATCACTTTCTGTTTCTCTCTGCTCGCGGCCGAGGGAAAACGAAAGTGAAACTTCATAGCTGCAGGCGTCATCACATGACCCTGTGCTATGATGGCAACCACCGATAGTCACTTGATCACGCACGTGACTTCCGGTGGGGGTGGCAGTAAGTAAAAAACATAGCCGCGCGCATATAGATCTTGCTGCCCGACTTTGGCAGCAAGACTTAAGGGGTTAATGGCCGCAGGTGGAAGCGATTCCACCCGCGGCTAGCAGGCATACATGTCAGCTGTTGAAAACAGCTGATATATGTGCCGACCGCCGCTGCCTGCCCGCGGCAGGGGGCGGGGCTTAAGGGGACACGCTCCATGACGGATATATCCGTCCATGGTCGTGAAGGGGTTAATCATTCCACTCGAAACGCGTAGACTTCAGTCTACATTTTTTTTAAACAATTTTTCTATGGATTCATAATAAAGTTCCTCTTTTATAATTTATCTGTGGTTGCTGGAAATGCCTTTCCTTCTCTAACAAAAAAAGGCGGATCTCCAGCACAAAAAAGTCCATAGAAACTTGAAATTGAGTTAAAATTTCATTAATGAAATTTTAACTTAATTTCCAGTTTCTATGGATGTTCTTTGTGCTGGGGATCCGCCTTTTTTTGATTGACTACAGCAATCTTGACCCACGAACACTGTCCAGATTTTCCTTCCTGGAATGACTACATGATGGTGAGCTGATTCACTCTTTTTTTAACTTTCCTTCTCTAACTATGATTTCTGGTGGCCGGCCCAGATTTTCCGTGCACCGTGCAAATATAAAATTTAGCACATGCTGAGCTGATACCTACTTTGTTCGTTTACTCTTCTTTTTGGGTGTCCATCATGTTATTGAAAATAAAATTTAGCATACTGTGCTATTTCTTCTGGTATAAGTGATGGAACGTGTGATGGAGTCTCTTGATGGAAGCTTTGAGACATGTGTCTATCACGTCTTAGCTCTGACATGTTTAGCTTTTCATGGAGACTTTTTACATGTGTGTATTAAAAGTCTTTGATATAAAACTGCAGTAATATATACATGTAAAACACAATACCATACATTTTTTGCTATTTGCACCAACAGCATAAACAAGGATTTTGTTACCTGGTCTTTCATGTTCTTGCCTAAATCTTTCACATCTTTCATATTAATAGCATTCTTGCCACCCTTTTCTTTGCCCTTCTTCTTATTCTTCTTTTTGAACAAGCATTTTTTGCACACACAGAAACAACAAGTGAGTATCAACAAGACAGCAACTATGGCTATTGCGATTAAGGCCCAAGGTGGCACTGAAAAATAAGAACAGAACATAATCATAAGAAAGACATTAAATTCCAGTTTATTTCCATTTAAAATGTAATTTATTGAATCCTGCACTGAAGTAGAAGTCTTTACACAACAGTTTTCACTGAAATCTGCAAACCGACTACTTAAAAATAATCAAAATATTCCGTATAATGTCACCATAAATAATAACATGCAGGTCAAAAACGCCCAAATATTCAAATGAAAGGGATAGTGACAAATTAATAATATAAAATATACATTTTTATTAACTTTTAACATTAAAAATATCAAATGCAAAATAAACAAAAAAACATAAATACTGGACTGGATCAATTTCCCAGATAATAGCCGCGGATTAACAGGTTTTGTAAAGTGCCTAGTGCAGTGACCAGATAGTAAAAGTTATGTATATCTTAGTTATAAATATGATTAAAGGTCATCCCCAAGCTTAACAAGTGCCAAAAATATATGGATAAGTCCAAATTACATAAATCATTCTAGGGGCTCAATACCTTAGGATGGTCACAAGTACTGAGTACCACTGTACCCCGACACGCGTTTCAAGCGACTATCCTATGTGACTATCCTAAGGTATTGAGCCCCTATATTGATTTATATAATTTGGACTCATCCATATATTTTTGCCACTTGTTAAGCTTGGGGATGACCTTTAATCATATTTATAACTAAGATACACATAACTTTTACCATCTGGTCACTGCACTAGGCAAAAATGAATAAAAAATTATATTTTATATTATTAATTTGTCACTATCCCTTTCATTTTAGTCTTTGGGGGTTCTTTTTGGGGTTTTTTTTTACCTGCAAACCTACTACTTAGCTTTGGAAAAAATCCACTAGGGATAAATCAAAGTTCCTCTAAATGTCGTACAGGCAATATATATACATTTTTAGGGGGTGTTGATGGGTTACCATGACAGCTGAGGGCCTGCTGAAGGCCTCATCACTACCATCTTAGCCCTCCTCTGAAGCCCTGTTATGTGCTGAGCTTCAAAGGAAACAGTTAGTTTCAATATATATTACTAGGGTATACTAGGTAAAACTTGCAAAAAGGAAAAAAATCAAAACATGGCGTTAATGAAAACATCAGCTCTCGATGCAAAATGATGACACAAACGCAATTTTTAATTTTTTTTACTAATTTTTAATTTGTTTTATTACCCTACCTAATAATAAAAATATGTAAGTTTGGTTTAGCTCTTAGGCTGTATGCACACAGTGCATTTTTTCTGCAGATTTGATGCAGATTGTGGTATAAACATGCATGTTTATCTTTATGCTAGCTATGCCAGCAAAGTCAAGGAGAATTCTGAAGTGCTGTGCGCACATTGCTTATTTTTTCCTTGCAGATTTGGTGCAGAAAATAATCTACAGCATGTCAATCCAACCAATCCAGCCAAAGAATGGCTGGATTGACTGAAGGACATATAACTACTCAGTGTTCCATCCTTATGGTGTCTGTTGTGTGTATTTAGGTGACATTCTCTTTAAGGCCTTGGTTCCATTTGTGTTTAGCAATGACGCATGCAATCCGATAAAACATCCTATTGCTCTCACTCTAGTGCAAAACTATGGTGCAGCGTCCATCTGCGATTGATTTTTCATGCCATAACGGCATGCAAAACTTCACCATGCTGCGTTTGATAGTGAATCTCGGCTCACAAGTATATGGATGCATGTGAAAGATCACACTGCACTCACATGTAATCCAACTGCAGTGTGATGTACGCGGAGGAGTTGAGAGAAAGTGCTCCCTCCCTCTTCTCCGCAGCTATGACTCGATTGCAAGATCGCATCACAGTCATATGATCCTTGGCTGATGCTCGCAGAAGAGGGTCATTAGCATATCACTTCCGATGCTCTTGCATCACAAGCTATGCGACAGTAGAACCGACCCCTAAAGCTTAGTACAGCATCTGATGGAACATATCATGTTTTGTTTTGATAGATTCTATCAGAATCTGAAAGGAGTTGGTGGAATATGCAGGAACAATAGGGACTATTCTATGATTATTTTAATATGTCTTCATACAGAGCTGCACCATTGCTTTGTCGGCAAGTCTTAAATCAACCTATGAGTTCTAGCTTTTAGCATTGCTTTCAGTACCATTCCCTCAGGTTGCTGCAGTCATGGTCATAATGTTGTTATATTGTTAGTCAAGGTCATTGGTGTGTTATACTGCAGATGTCTAAACCGAACATATTTATCTGTGACTGAACTTGTGAAGCCGACGCTATGACATGAGTGACAATATAACGCACAGTCTGGAGTTTACTATAGCGGTAACGAATACTTATTAGAACAATTACTTCAATTCATGGCACTGGTCACCATAGTTACAGGAGATGTAAAGCTTGGAGTTAATGACAAAAGAAAATTAAGATCAAATTGTAATTCAGAAATAAGGGCAAAAATACATTTTCATATGAAATGCTGCATATAATACATGGTGGTCTTGTAGAGCTTTGTGTTAACCCCTTCACTCCTGGGCAATTTTCTGTTTTTAATTTTCTTATTTTCTTAACTTCTTCAAAGAGCCATAACTTTATTTATTTTTCCATCAATATAGCCATATGAGGGTTTGTTTTTTGCAGAACGAGTTGTACTTTTGATTCACACTATTCATTCAGCCACATATTGTACCGGAAAATAAAAAAAAGCGTCTTTTTACCTATCAGATTAATTTATTTTATATTTTGATACATTTGACATTTCTGAGCTTGGCAATAACAAATATGTGTATATTTTATTATTATTATTATTATTATTATTATTATTATTGTTAATGGGGCAAAAAGGGGGTAGTTTGAACTTTTTGTGTTTTTTTTATTTTTTTATATTTTTAATACTTAATAGTCTCCTTAGGGGACTTGAAGCTGAAATCGGTTGATTTGTTGTGCTATACAGAGCACAACAAATCAGTGACCATCAAGTGCGGGAAAAGATGAGGGATCAGTGTCTGGACTTGCATCAAAGGGAGGAACACGCAAATATAGGTCATCGGTCATGAAGGGGTTTAAGATTACAAGGACTAAAGGGTGCTTTACAAGCTGCAACTTCGCTAGCGATTGCTAGCGATGTTGTGCATGATAGCACCCGCCCCGTCATATGTGCGACATGTGGTGATCACTGCCATAGCAAACATTATCGATACGGCAGCGTCACACGCACATACCTGGTCAGCGACGTCGCTGTGACCGCGGAACAATCCCTCCTTCAAGGGGAAGGTGTGTTTGGCGTCACAGCGACGTCACTAAACGGCCGCCGAATAGTAGAGGAGGGGCGGAGATGAGCGGCCGGAACATGCCGCCCACCTCCTTCCTTCCTCATTGCCGGTGGACGTAGGTAAGGAGATGGTCATCGTTCCTGCGGTGTCACACATACCGATGTGTGATGCCGCAGGAACGAGGAACAACCAGCGGCATGCAACAGCAATGACATTTGGAAAAGGAGCAACGTGGCAACGATCAATGATTTTTGCCGTTTTTCCGATAGTTGCTCGTCGCTCCTATCTGTCACACGCTGCGATGTCGCTAACGACGCCGGATGTGCGTCACAACCACCGTGACCCCGATGATATACCGTTAGCGATGTCGCAGCGTGTAAAGCACCCTTAAGTTGTAAAAAGACCTTTGGGCATGTGGATATTGTGCAGTTTTGAAGGTTATACAAACATTACTTAGGTTGCGCTGTTACAATTCAGTGCTGCGCAAACACATCACAAATAACGGCATTGCTGTGTAATGACACATAAAAACAATCACAGACATTTTGACATTTGAGGATTTTTAAAACACTTTAAAATAGTTACTTTAGAATAAAATATCTTTGCAAGGATGTTCTGACACTTAAAGCATAATGTGTCCCATCAGTGCTCACCAAACTGCTGCCCCTTTCTGCTTGCATGATTATATACTACAATAATGATAAAAGGAGGAAAAAATAAAGTGTTCATCGAAACAATAATAACAATGGCTGTCATCAACGACTGATCATTTTCCTTGTTTGTCATAAGTTTTTGGTTGAATTAAATACATTTTTCTAGGATTTTGTGTACAAAAACTAAACAAAGAAGGATGACGCTAATTCATGCAAAACAAAGAGTAATAGTAGGAATTAGTGGCTGAAATAAGAAAAGTAGCCAAATGTGGTGGAAATTATGACTGCTAGAAGCCGCATAGGATATTGCTGCTTGAAGTGATAATTAATGTCTCTGCTGAGAAAATGAACACCTTTCTGAAATGGGCACTATCCCTCCTTCCCGAAGTAGGAGAGATGTTTGTACTCGGGATCAGTCTTCCTTATAGCTATTCTAAAATGAACATTTGCATAATTCTATGATAAAAGAAAATTTCCAGAGTAATTCATTCAAATCAAGGCCACTTTCAAGTAAATTATTGCCCTGTCAATTATTATCCCAGTATGCTATGAAAACACCGTAATGTGGAGGATTTTAGCTTTTAAAAAGTTGGCTTCATTGTAATGTGATACAGATGTGTCCATGTTTCAACTAAACTATATTCTTCCTTGTGCTGAAAAATGACTTAGTTTTAAAAACATGATTTTTTGATATACTGTCATAAGATGTTTATATATTTTATTTATCTACAGTTAGGTCCAGAAATATTTGGACAGTGACACAATTTTCGCGAGTTGGGCTCTGCATGCCACCACATTGGTTTTGAAATGAAACCTCTACAACAGAATTCAAGTGCAGATTGTAACGTTTAATTTGAAGGTTTGAACAAAAATATCTGATAGAAATTGTAGGAATTGTACACATTTCTTTACAAACACTCCACATTTTAGGAGGTCAAAAGTAATTGGACAAATAAACCAAACCCAAACAAAATATTTTTATTTTCAATATTTTGTTGCGAATCCTTTGGAGGCAATCACTGCCTTAAGTCTGGACACCATGGACATCACCAAACGCTGGGTTTCCTCCTTCTTAATGCTTTGCCAGGCCTTTACAGCCGCAGCCTTCAGGTCTTGCTTGTTTGTGGGTCTTTCCGTCTTAAGTCTGGATTTGAGCAAGTAAAATGCATGCTCAATTGGGTTAAGATCTTGTGATTGACTTGGCCATTGCAGAATGTTCCACTTTTTTGCACTCATGAACTCCTGGGTAGCTTTGGCTGTATGCTTGGGGTCATTGTCCATCTGTACTATGAAGCGCCGTCCGATCAACTTTGCGGCATTTGGCTGAATCTGGGCTGAAAGTATATCCCAATACACTTCAGAATTCATCCGGCTACTCTTGTCTGCTGTTATGTCATCAATAAACACAAGTGACCCAGTGCCATTGAAAGCCATGCATGCCCATGCCATCACGTTGCCTCCACCATGTTTTACAGAGGATGTGGTGTGCCTTGGATCCTGTGCCGTTCCCTTTCTTCTCCAAACTTTTTTCTTCCCATCATTCTGGTACAGGTTGATCTTTGTCTCATCTGTCCATAGAATACTTTTCCAGAACTGAGCTGGCTTCATGAGGTGTTTTTCAGCAAATTTAACTCTGGCCTGTCTATTTTTGGAATTGATGGATGGTTTGCATCTAGATGTGAACCCTTTGTATTTACATTCATGGAGTCTTCTCTTTACAGTTGACTTAGAGACAGATACACCTACTTCACTGAGAGTGTTCTGGATTTCAGTTGATGTTGTGAACGGGTTCTTCTTCACCAAAGAAAGTATGCGGCGATCATCCACCACTGTTGTCATCCGTGGACGCCCAGGCCTTTTTGAGTTCCCAAGCTCACTGGTCAATTCCTTTTTTCTCAGAATGTACCCGACTGTTGATTTTGCTACTCCAAGCATGTCTGCTATCTCTCTGATGGATTGTTTCTTTTTTTTCAGCCTCAGGGTGTTCTGCTTCACCTCAATTGAGAGTTCCTTAGACCGCATGTTGTCTGGTCACAGCAACAGCTTCCAAATGCAAAACCACACACCTGTAATCAACCCCAGACCTTTTAACTACTTCATTGATTACAGGTTAAAGAGGGAGACGCCTTCAGAGTTAATTGCAGCCCTTAGAGTCCCTTGTCCAATTACTTTTGGTCCCTTGAAAAAGAGGAGGCTATGCATTACAGAGCTATGATTCCTAAACCCTTTCTCCGATTTGGATGCGAAAACTCTCATATTGCAGCTGGGAGTGTGCACTTTCAGCCCATATTATATATATAATTGTATTTCTGAACATGTTTTTGTAAACAGCTAAAATAACAAAACTTGTGTCACTGTCCAAATATTTCTGGACCTAACTGTATGTGTGACCATATCGTAGTTGTGATTAGGAACACAAACTATCAAGGGTTTTGATACCATGACACCATACTGTATTTTATTTAGTCTTGTAAATCTCCATAAGAGTGAAGAGAAGTAATAGATATGTCCCAAAAGGGGGATTTTAACTTTGGAAAAATAGCAGTCAGCTAGTGAATGTATATAAGAACTGCTGCCACACAAAACATTTAGACCATAGCTATATCCTCGCCATAATGGCACATAATAGGGTCAGCAGAACAGCTGTAAAAGTTATTTTCGAAAGAAAACCAAAGGAAAGTAAGAAAAAGAGCATCAGATTGGAGAAACCAAAGATGCAACAATGGGAAACACCTAAAAAATAGCGTGTGCTAGAATTGAACCTGAAGGGCATCAATATGAAAAACACCATCTATGTAATGATTGCTGCCATACCCGACTTTAAGTCATACCTATAAACTCGCCATAATGGCAAATAATGGGGTCGATGGAACAGCTATAAGGGTTACTTTCATAGAAAGGAGACCCAGAGCGAAGCAAAGACAAGAAAGAAAGATATAAGAATGGAGGATCAAAGATGCAGCAATTGGAGTTACCTATGGTATAACGTGTGCTCAAATGAGACAACCAAAAAGTACCAAAGTACTTCTTTTTGGTTCCCTGGTTGTCTCATTTGAGCACACGTTATACCATAGGTAACTCCAATTGCTGCATCTTTGATCCTCCATTCTTATATCTTTCTTTCTTGTCTTTGCTTCGCTATGGGTCTCCTTTCTTTGAAAGTAATCCTTATAGCTGTTCCATCAACCCCATTATTTGCCATTATGGCAAGTTTATAGGTATGACTTAAAGTCGGGTATGGCAGCAATCATTACATAGATGAGGTTTTTCATATTGATTCCCTTCAGGTTCAATTCTAGCACACGCTATTTTTTAGGTGTTTCCCATTGTTGCATCTTTGGTTTCTCCACTCTGATGCTCTTTTTCTTACTTTCCTTTGGTTTTCTTTCGAAAATAACTTTTACAGCTGTTCTGCTGACCCTATTATGTGCCATTATGGCGAGGATATAGCTATGGTCTAAATGTTTTGTGTGGCAGCAGTTCTTATATACATTCACTAGCTGACTGCTATTTTTCCAAAGTTAAAATCCCCCTTTTGGGACATACAGTGCCTACAAGTAGTCTTCAACCCCCTGCAGATTTAGCAGGTTTGATAAGATGCAAATAAGTTAGAGCCTGCAAACTTCAAACAAGAGCAGGATTTATTAACAGATGCATAAATCTTACAAACCAACAAGTTATGTTGCTCAGTTAAATTTTAATAAATTTTCAACATAAAAGTGTGGGTCAATTATTATTCAACCCCTAGGTTTAATATTTTGTGGAATAACCCTTGTTTGCAATTACAGCTAATAATCGTCTTTTATAAGACCTGATCAGGCCGGCACAGGTCTCTGGAGTTATCTTGGCCCACTCCTCCATGCAGATCTTCTCCAAGTTATCTAGGTTCTTTGGGTATCTCATGTGGACTTTAATCTTGAGCTCCTTTCACAAGTTTTCAATTGGGTTAAGGTCAGGAGACTGACTAGGCCACTGCAACACATTGATTTTTTCCCTCTTGAACCAGGCCTTGGTTTTCTTGGCTGTGTGCTTTGGGTCGTTGTCTTGTTGGAAGATGAAATGACGACCCATCTTAAGATCCTTGATGGAGGAGCGCAGATTCTTGGCCAAAATCTTCAGGTAGGCCGTGCTATCCATCTTCACATGGATGCGGACCAGATGGCCAGGCCCCTTGGCTGAGAAACAGCCCCACAGCATGATGCTGCCACCACTATGCTTGACTGTAGGGATGGTATTCTTGGGGTCGTATGCAGTGCCATCCAGTCTCCAAACGTCACGTGTGTGGTTGGCACCAAAGATCTCGATCTTGGTCTCATTAGACCAGAGAACCTTGAACCAGTTTGTCTCAGAGTCCTCCACGTGATCATGAGCAAACTGTAGATGGGCCTTGACATGACGCTTTGAAAGTAAAGGTACCTTACGGGCTCGTCTGGAACGGAGACCATTGCGGTGGAGTACGTTACTTATGGTATTGACTGAAACCAATGTCCCCACTGCCATGAGATCTTCCCGGAGCTCCTTCCTTGTTGTCCTTGGGTTAGCCTTGACTCTTCGGACAAGCCTGGCCTCGGCACGGGTGGAAACTTTCAAAGGCTGTCCAGGCCGTGGAAGGCTAACAGTAGTTCCATAAGCCTTCCACTTACGGATGATGCTCCCAACAGTGGAGACAGGTAGGCCCAACTCCTTGGAAAGGGTTTTGTACCCTTTGCCAGCCTTGTGACCCTCCACGATCTTGTCTCTGATGGCCTTGGAATGCTCCTTTGCCTTTCCCATGTTGACCAAGTGTGAGTGCTGTTCACAAGTTTGGGGAGGGTCTTAATTAGTCAGAAAAGGCTGGAAAAAGAGATAATTAATCCAAACATGTGAAGCTCATTGTTCTTTGTGCCTGAAATACTTCTTAATACTTTAGGGGAACCAAACAGAATTCTTGTGGTTTGAGGGGTTGAATAATAAATGACCCTCTGAATAAACTTTTCACAATTTAAAAAAAAAAGAAAAAAAGAAATAACATTCTTTTTTGCTGCTGTGCATTTCACACTTCCAGGCTGATCTACAGTCCAAATGTCACAATGCCAAGTTAATTCCGAATGTGTAAACCAGCTAAATCTGCAGGGTGTTGAATACTACTTGTAGGCACTGTATCTATTACTTCTCTTCACTCTTATAGAGATTTACAAGAGCAACTAGCCTGTTGGGAATAAATCCTCCTGTATATATTTAACTCTTTGAGGACAGTTTAATTTCCTTTTTCTTCAGCATATGTTCAGCAGCATTTACCTGTTTAAATTTATCCTTTGTGTGTCTCAATATCACCAATTGCTGTGTATATGTCTATATCTGCACGAATAATTTTTTGACAACCTTCGATCCTATGTCAGTGTCCTCTTCTTTTTAACAAAATCCTTGTTTTTAATAATGTCATAATAAAGATTTCTATTTTACCATATAAAAATTTTTTTTGGCTTTCTTTACTCATTTCACTGCATAGGTTTTCTCTCAGGAGGGCTTTGCACGTTGCGACATCGCAAGCCGATGCTGCGATGTCGCATGCGATAGTCCCCGCCCCCGTCGCAGGTACAATATCGTGTGATAGCTGGCGTAGTGAAAATTATCGCTACGCCAGCTTCACATGCACTCACCTGCCCTGCGACTGTCGCTCTGGCCGGCGACCCACCTCCTTCCAAAGGGGGCGGGTCGTGCGGCGTCATAGCGACGTCACACGGCAGGCGGCCAATAGCGGTGGAGGGGCGGAGATGAGCAGGATGTAAACATCCCGCCCACCTCCTTCCTTCCGCATATCCTACAGAAGCCGCGGTGACGCCGGTAGGAGATATTTCTCACTCCTGCGACTTCACACACAGCGATGTGTGCTGCTGCAGGAGCGAGGAACAACATCGGACCGTCGCGTCAGCGTAATTATGGATTACGCCGACGCTGCACCGATGATACGATTACGACGATTTTGCGCTCGTTAATCGTATCATCTAGGCTTTACACATTACGATGTCGCATGCGATGCTGGATGTGCGTCACTTTCAATTTGACCCCACCGACATCGCACCTGTGATGTCGTAGTGTGCAAAGTCCGCCTTAGTCTCTGAGTAAGAGCCTATATATACCGGGTCTCATTTAGGTTTTTTCATGTATTTTATTGGTGAGAAATTGTTTTTAACAAAACGTAAAGGGGTTGCCCAGTACTTGGACAGCCCATTCTCTATCAGCATGTCTGCTCCTAGTAGAATAACAACACTTATACTCACCTCCAGAGCCGGCACCATTCCATTGGTGTCGTCACTCTCTCTTCCGGGGCTTGCATAAGATTTTTTAGGTCACTCAACGCTGACTTCACTCTCCTCACCTATGAATGTATCAAACATCAAGAGGAAGCCACAGCTCTGACTTCCTCTTTGTGACAAAAACAAAGTAACAAAAAGGAGACAGTTGCACTCTGTAGTGCTAAAATATGTGGAACAATGAATATGGGAATGCAGACATGCATTACTGCTATGGAAAATATGTAAAAATTGAGATACTTAGCACACAAAAATGGCCAGTTTTATGTGCGTCCAACAGCCAACACCAAGGCGACCTGTTTTTGTTGGGTCCCTATCAAACTAATTTATCTCTTTTGGTTAAAAAACCTCTAATTTATGGGCAGACAGGAATCTGCAAATGAAGATTTAAAATCTCCTATGGCTTCCTCTTAGTGGCAGTTTAATTCAAAAGACAGTGAGAAAAATGCTAGCTTTGATTGGCTATAGGGTTCACGCGATCTAAAAATCTCATGCAAGCCCTGGGAGAGCGATGCTGACACCACTAAAATTGGCACCAGCCCTGCTGGTCAGTATACGTGTTGTTCTTTTACTGGTGCAAATATGCTGATTGAGAAGGAGTTGTCTGAGTAGTGGACAACCTCTTTAAAAAAAAAAGGGTGGACACATCCTGTTTCCCTTCACAGAACCTCACATTTTGTGCATGTTCAGTATACACATATGTATAAATGTGTAATTTCAGTGACTATACACATCTTCAAGCCAAGAGTGTCAATACAATCGTGTCCTTGACAAGCCCCCTCGTGTAATAGATACACTAATCCTAATCTCTATGTAACAGGACATGTGATCAGCCAGTAATCCAACATTTATATGTAACTATCCCTTCCTGTATCATAAATGTCTGAGATGAGAATACCCCTTAAAATGTAAATGTCTCTTCCTATGTCAGGCCTGTATTTAGAGATCCAAACTCGACCAGACAAGTTAGGCAGAAATTAATAAAAATGTCTAAGTCAGTGGCAGGAATCAAAGACTGATTGTAGCTGCCAAATTTGTGCACACATAAAACATTCTGTATGTGTTTGTGAATAATAAGTTGGTGATATATAACATTTACAGGCACCAATGAATATCCGTTGGGACTCATGAATTATTATGGTAGTGTGTACTCTGTAGGGATTATCCACCGCAGATTTGAAATGCATAACTTTGTATAACTGAATGAAGTGATCGTAATGGCTATATTTTCTGAAATATCTGCTCATTGATATATGCCCCATTAAACCCTGAACGTTTTGATTATTAAAATGCTGTTTGCCATTGGATCATTAGCAGGTGGATTTAATTGAAAAACTTTAAAAGGGATTTTCCAGGAATAATTATATTTAGTTTCCTGGCTTCTCTGGAGTAAAAATAACAAAATGAACTATACTGAGCCAACCACAGTTCTAGTGCTGCCTTCCCATTGCTCAGGCAGAGATGGACTTGGGGTTGGGTAACTATAGTTCATTTTGCTATGTTTACACTGGGCAGGTGGCCTGGGAACAAAAATAAGAATTTCCTGGTAAACCCTTTCAAATATTACAGATATAAATCACAAGATATTTAAAAATGCATTCCACGAGAGTATATAATGTATAAAATGTATGTACAGTACAGACCAAACGTTTGGACACACCTTCTCATCTCTAGAACAACTGTTAAGAGTAGACTTTGTGCAGCAGGCCTTCATGGTAAACTAGCTGCTAGGAAACCACTGCTAAGGACAGACAACAAGCAGAAGAGACTTGTTTGGGCTAAAGAAAACAAGGAATGGACATTAGACCAGTGGAAATCTGTGCTTTGGTCTGATGAGTTCGAATTTGAGATCTTTGGATCCAACCACTGTGTCTTTGTAGAAAAGGTGAACGGATGGACTCTACATGGCTGGTTCTCACTGTGAAGCATGGAGGAGGAGGTGTGATGGTGTGGGGGTGCTCTGCTGGTGACACTGTTGGGGATTTATTCAAAATTGAAGGCATACAGAACCAGCATGCTTACCACAGCATCTTGCAGAGGCATGCTATTCCATCTGGTTTGCATTTAGTTGGACCATCATTTATTTTTCAACAGGACAATGACAATGACAAAGAAAACTCTTTGAATGAGAAGGTGTGTCCAAACTTTTGGTCTGTACTGTATGTGGAAAAGGTTCTATTTCACCCAGGCCAACCATGTACACAAGAAACAAGAAGCAATAGATGTTGCTGATTGAAAATTACAAATCTGCCATTGTAGTGCCCATACATAGTAGTGCCTGTACATTGTAGTGCCACTACATTGTAGTGCACAAAAGATAGCTATTAGGGATGATCAAATACTTCGATTATCCGGCTTCGCGAATAATTTCCGAATACCTCGCCGCTATTCAACTGTTCGTGAATATTCAATGCACAATGTAAGTCTATGGGAAACCTGAATAACAACTGTTTGGAACTATTCGGGCTTCCCATATAGCTATCACTTATTTGTCAATCTCTGTAAGATTGCCAAACACAGTCAAATTTAGCTCACTGTGCATGGTTGACTTTCTATGTGCCTATTATGTACTGGTGAAACTTTCAATCATTCCAGTTTGCAGGATAGAGAAGCTGAGGACTAAGCTATATGATGAATGTGCTGAGATGTACAATAAAACACAATTCTATATTCACAGAAAATGGAATGCTGCATTCTGTGCATTTTTTATACCAATATAAAAAAAACATAAACATTATGAGGTTGTGAACTCTCTACTTGTAAAGCAAATGTAATTAACTCATGACGTTTACTTCCACTTAAGAGAATTCATTACTTTCCGGGGATTTCGGCTCTGCAGACTTTAACAAAATATTTTGAAAAAGACAGCTGTAATTGCTATTCATTGTTAGTAGAGAATTAATGTGTTGAGTGATTTCTTCATGAGAATGTGATCAACATTCAACATCTTTGTTATTTACCATCTAAAAAGGTTTTGTAAGCATTAACGAGAATGTTAGCCACAAGACTCATATTTTTACCATTGTTCCTGTCTTGATTACATGTGTCTTAAGAGAGGAGAAAATATAGCGTTGTGTTTGAAATATACAAGCAGAAGGCCTTGATAACCATGGACACAGTAGGGGGCTCATGCTCTACTGTTCCTATTCTGTGCAGACCTTGGTGCAACCATTCGCATGATACACTCACAGTAGAGAATGATAATTTAATGCATCAGAAGCCGTTTTACCATCCTTCAATTACATTTTTTTCTAAACAACTAGGTCAAAAATCACAAACAGCCCAACATTATAATGAATGTAAACCATGCCCTTTTTTAGGGCCATGTGCATATTTTTTATCCTCAAAATGTTCCTAAAATAATGCTTTTAAATGGCAAAAAACCCCTACAAAACACAGTTTAAAATTCTGTTTATTAGCTAAAAACGTCTCAAAGGCAATTAGGAAATGTACTGTTACTCATCTCTTCCCTGTCCAAAATTCTAGCATCTGTCATGTGATGTTTGGTTTCAAACTCATTAGGTGTCATGGCGGTGGCAGGCTCTGTTCGCACTGCAGAACCTGACAGGCAACCTGATGTCTCCTAGTTGTTCAGCAAGCGCTGGGCGTCAGCTGTTTTATGTGCACCATTCCTCAGTCCTGCAGGAGTTAATTCCTGCTGACCTGGGGAACTCTTCTAGGAGATCATGTTGCTAATTATCAATCACAGCAGTCTCCTTCCTATATAAAGTAATGGATCTTGCTATTCAGTGCTGAGAAAGCTGCTTGTGCAGTGAGTCCGGTCTTATTGTGGTGATCCAATCTGTTGGTGATCTGTGGTGTGCTTACTGAGCAGTGTGGAACTCTTCTGGTTGTCAGTTTACTTCCTCACTTTTATATTATTTTTCCCTCATGCATGTTTGATTGCAGTGTTTACAACTTTTGGTTTTTCCCTGTGGGGTTTGTGACTATGGTCCCGGGTTGCCCCTTGGGTGGAGGAGTGGGTGGGGAGTTAAGGGTGCTTTACATGCTGCGACATCGCTTCCGATATATCATCGGGGTCACGTCGTTAGTGATGCACATCCGGCGCCGGTAGCGACATCACAGTGTGTGACACCAAGGAGTGACGATCAACGATCGTAAATTTGTACAAAAACGGTGATCGTTGACACATCGCTCCTTTTCTTAATATCACTGCTGCCATAGGTACGATGTTGTTTGTCATTCCTGCGGCATCACACATCACTGTGTGTGACACCGCAGGAACGACGACCATCTCCTTACCTGCATCCATGGGCAATGTGGAAGGAAGGAGGTGGGCGGGATGTTACGTCCCGCTCATCTCCGCCCCTCGGCTTCTATTGGCCGGCCGCTTAGTGACGTCGCTATGATGCCGTACGCACCTCCCCCTTGAAGGAGGGATTGTTCGGCGGTCACAGCAACGTTGCAGACAAGGTATGTGCGTGTGACACTGCCGTAGCGATAATGTTCACTACGGCAGCGAGCACCAAATGTCGCACGAACAACGTGGGCGAGTGCTATCGCGCTCGACATCGCTAGCAATTGCTAGCGATGTCACAGCGTGTAAAGCACCCTTTAGGGTCAAACTGGCAACTCAGATTTTGCTACCATGAAGCGTACCTCTGAGCTAAGGGAAAGCACAGGGTCCCCACTCTGAGGGCCAGCTTAGGTGTCCCTGTCCATTCATCTCCTCCTTGTGACAGGATCCAAATAAGTGCTCATTCAAATGTCCAATTATGAGATTCATGTTCTACCCATTTAAAACACATACTCATTATAGTCTATAGAGTTGTTCGCATGTCCTTATTCTTTTGTAGAATGAGTGTCCTAAAAAAAAGAGAAATCCTTTTTTATTGATTCAAATCACTGATCAAACTCGCAGATGCAAGTCAATGTGGTTGATGAAAAAAAAATAAATAACTCAGATGTATCATCTTATTGCTGTCTATTTAATGTGTAGGAAAAGGTTTTCATTTTTTTAAGCATAGGAGAAACAATGCCAAAAAGGTATTAAAATCAGGTAAAAAACACTGATCAAAATCAATTCTCTATTCTCATAAACAAAAAAACCCAGAAGTTTGAATAGGCTCTAATACAGCTGCAACAGTATGTAAGTCACTGGGTACATAGTGACCTAATAACCAGCAGTAAAGGACATCCCCATTTGCTCTAACAATCTTTGGACAATAGGGTTCAACTACTAGTAAACAGATCATTTTGACTGTAAAGCTGGGGTCACACTAAACGACAGCGACAACGACGTCGCTGTTACGTCACCATTTTCTGTGATGTAGCAGCGACCTTGTAAGTCGCTGTTATGATCGCTGCTTAGCTGTCAAACACAGCAGCCGAAGCAGCGATCATAACGACACGCGTCACTGTGCTGCAACATGTGCAGAGAGCAGGGAGCCGCGCACACTGAGCGCTGGCTCCTTGCTCTCCTAGCTACAGTACACATTGGGTTAATTAACCCGATGTGTACTGCAGCTACATGTCACAGTGCAGAGGGCAGGGAGCCGCGCACACTGCTTAGCGCTGGCTCCTTGCTCTCCTAGCTACAGTACACATCGGGTTAATTACACGATGTGTACTGCAGCTACATGTGCAGAGAGCAGGAGCCGGCACTAGCAGCAAGAGCGGCGGAGGCTGGTAACGAAGGTAAATATCGGGTAACAGCTTACCGCAGCTGCCAGACGCCGGCTCCTGCTCTCTGCTCGCTTCATTTCGTCGCTCTCTCGCTGTCACACACAGCGATCTGTGCGTCACAGCGGGAGAGCGACGACCAAAAAATGAAGCTGGACATTCAGCAACGAGCGGCGACCTCACAGCAGGGGCCAGCTCGTTGCTGGATGTCACACACAGCGACAGCGACGGGACGTCGCTGCAACGTCACAGAAAATGGTGACGTAGCAGCGACGTCGTTGTCGCTGTGTGTGACACCACCTTAAGACTGGAGTCACATGAGAGTATAGTATCTGATGGGAGTGAATTGGATGCGATATGCTGATGACTCTCGGCTCCCACTGTGCTGCCAGCATGACCAAGTGTCATGCAACTGTGATCCAATCCTGCAATCAGATAAGGGTTGCAGAGCAGAGGGAGGGATTAATCTCCCCATTGCCTCCATTGTCAGCTGATGAGTATATCGCACTACACTCTAGTGTCATCAAAGTGCACTCCGATGTTTCACTTGCACCCATACACTTGTATTGGTGCGAGTGACACGGCTCTCACTGACAATTGCAGCATGCTGCGACTTTTCGCTCATCCATAATCTGGATGAGAAAAAAAACTGACCATCTGCTCCCCATCACTAAATAACATTGGTCTGAGCGCAATGCAATATTTTCTCGCATTGCACACATCCGAGTCATACGCTCATGTGAGCATACCCTAACAGAGAGAAACCATGCATGTACTGCTAATTCACCACTGGCAATGTCTAAATGGACACCACTTTTTTCGTTAGGATTGGAACTATAAAAAATCCATAATTGCCCATGTATAAAGTTACTATCAATGTTTACTAACTGGTAAACCACTGTGGTCAAAGAAGCACCAGAGTTCCAAAATGAAAAAATCTTTTTCTAATATTTTTTTTTCTATATGTAGTCATGGTACTCCAGTTCCCCAAAAATGAGGTGCCCCCAGAGCACCTTTTTATCACCACTACTTTTTATCACCAAATGACATTGGTCATTTAAGTGATAAAACGTTTTTTTGTTTACAATCATGCATAATATAGAAAGATGAGTGACAACAAAAACATAAATATGTTATAAAATGCGCAAAATGTAATTTGGCCGTGCCTTTCGAAAAGAAAACTGTACCCAATATTTTGACATTTGTGGGCATGCTTCCTCATACCGTACAGATTCATTTCTGCTCTTTGTCGTTTGCATATGGAGTTAACACACTGACTTTTATAATTATTAAGGAACTTGATTTAAAAAGTTAAATTAAAAATGTCAGATGAAGCATGACTACCAATTCAAAGCTGTCAAGGAAAGTGTGTAATCTGAAGAAGTACATAGTTATTTCATAATGGGAACAATACATTAGAAGATTTAGTATTGCAATTTGGACGTGTCAGATTTTGTGATTTCATTAAAATGAGCAACAAATTAATTTTTCTCTGTGAAAAATATTTAACCTCTTAAGTGCCACTAGTAAAAAAATTTGAACGAACTGGAATGGAAAGGAAATGTTACATTGCAGACAATAGATATTTCTACAGTATAAAGATAAAATCCTGCCATATACCCGAGTTGCACTAATATTGCTCTTCTCTTACTGTAAACATCGGTCTGTTTCACATTAGCTTTATTTAAAAAGGCTTCATGCAATGTTAAAATGAAGAGCTTATCTTAGGAACATATTTAGGGGGTGCAAGGTACTGTAACCTAATGGACCAAAAGGGCTTTCTGACACATTTTAACCCCTTCACAACATCTGCCATCAATGTATGGTGCATGTCGGAAGCAGTGCATGGAGTAGGCTAACAGAGTGAGCTCACCCCATACCTGGCAGGTAATGGCTGTGAGTGAAAGCCAGGAGGACCTCCCACTAACAATCGCCATGAGAGCAGAGCTTTTCCCGTGATTGTTACCTTGTTACCACCCCACTGTCAAACTCAGACAGCATGATTTAACACTCGCCAACATAAGGGTACTCCCTTTTAAGCACTTATCGGCACACCTGTGGCATGATCACTAATGGTTTGCTATGACAGCAGGGGATCAGCTGAAGATCTCCAGGCTTGTCATAGCAGCATTCCTTTTAAACCTTCTCTGTGGTCAGACTTAATAGGTGAAAGTGATTTTTAAAATATACAGCAATGCTGTGGAATTGCTGTATATAGCACAAGCAATGGTTATAGACCCTAAGGAGACTATTAAAAACAGTGAAAAGTAAAACAAAAATGTTTTAAAAATATGAAAAAAAAATATATATGTATATATATATATATATATATATATATATATATATATATATATATACACATACAAAAATACTAATGAGGTGGTACTTTACTCCATCAAGAATTCACCAATTTAACAAAGATGTCACCCCTGCTTGCTGGAGGAATTGTGGTGGGATTGGTGATTTAATTCATGTCTTTTGGGGATGTCCAGCACTAAAGGAACTCTGGTCAGAAGTATCACAATTGATCACTAACATCAGTCATTCAAACATTGTTCTCACCCCTCAAAAGCCCCTCTCTTCTAAAGGCCCCGTCACACACAGAGATAAATCTTTGGCAGATCTGTGGTTGCAGTGAAATCATGGACATATTGTTCCATTTGTACACAGCCACAAACCTGGCACTGATTGTCCACAATTTCACTGCAACCACAGATCTGCCGCAGATTTATCTCTGTGTGTGACAGGGCCTTTAGAACTAGAAGAAATAGATTCCATATACAGACCCATTAATATACATATTTTCCTCACTACTAAAAACCTAATTGCAGCCAATTGGAAGAAAATTGACGTCTCCAATATATCACAAATTGTTAAAACTCTCGCCCTTTATGAAAAATATGAAAAACATTATGCTATTACAAATAATTTGTTCGCCCCATATTACAAACAATGGAATCCATGGAACCAATTCCAAGAAGGGATCACGTGAACAAATATTTGTGCATCATAATATATGCTGCGGGCAGGGGCCACTGCCACTTCTCCCTCTCTCAGGGACCCTGCTCGGATCCGGTTTGCTGCTACGGCTCAAGTGGTGACCGGACCCGGGCTCCCACGGCTGCCCGTCTTCACAACCGTCAGAAAGGGGATATTTACAAGGGATGTTGTCTGACGCCACCCGTGGGTCGCGGAGACGGATGTTGGTACCGCCGCTGCTTGTTGATGGGGCACCCGGGGCTGATGGAGTGGGGGCAGCAAGATGGGATCCCCTCCATCGGTAGAGGAGGTGTAGTCCCGGGACCCGCGGGTCGAACATGGGAGTGATGGCTGCTGGAGGTGGTGCGCCAGACCGGGGTACAGTGCTGTACTCACAGTTCAATAACTTCACACAGGTCCAGTAGTAAACTAAGTTGCCAGTGGCCAGCTGCCGTTGGAGGGTGAATTCGGGTCCCGCACCCAGACTGATGAACAGAAATCCCTTCCTCCTGCACTTTGTGTTTCCTTCTCTTTTGGACGACTTCGCATGGAACGGAGAAGTCCACTCCAGGTTCTATTTGTGTTGGGTGCTGTGGCCCGCGAAAGCTGACCCTTGGGATTTGAATGGGTTCTTGGCGGACACCCTATCCCTTGCGTTGGGCTTCCGTTTCCCTCTATCTGGGCAGTAAATTGGGACAATGTCTGGAACCTTGTCCCCGGCTTGTTAATTGGAGAGGGGCCTGCAACCTTCCTCGCCCTAGGGTCCATGCACCCCGACTGTGCACGGCCTCCAGACCGGACTCCCACTGTCGGTACCGGCGGGCTACAACCCTGCCCCTTTCCACTTTAGGTCTCCCGCGACCGGATCTCTGTCGCCTGTGGCTCTGCTCACCGTCTGCCACCTAGCCAAGTAGTCCTGGGGCCACTACCCCTGACTACACTGCTGTTAGCTCTCCACACTTCAACTCAACTACACTTGATCTACTGTGTTCCCGCCTCTGACACCTCAGGACCCCTAGGTGGGCATTCTCATCCACCTGGTCCCGTCCACTGGTGTGTCCCTATTACCATGAGGGGGTGGCTAGGGTTTAATGGCTGTGTGTTATGTCTAAGTGCGGTTTTCTGATGGTAACAAGGAGAATGTACACATTTGTGACTACCTGGTTTTGCCAGGGAGTCACATATACATCACATAGGGGTATCTTCTTACAACTCATGAATAAATATTGTCATTTAATTTGTCGTCACAGATAAGATCATTTATTCGATCTGATGTAATTTGTATATATGTTATTGTATTTAATGATTGATTAAGCCTTGTTCTCCCTTACCCTCTACCCTAATTTTCCTTCCTCCTGTCCCTGTTTCACCAATTAAATTAGACGACTTTCCACAGCCCAACCATCCCTACATCCTTCTATCCTTATCTTATAGCTAACCCTTAATAGAAGCTTTAAGATATCAAAGTCTTTTGTTATCTATGTTGTTTTCAATCATATTCAACTATGAAATAGTATCAAATTTCTCCTTCCACTTTCCCCTTCTTAATTATTGAAAATAAAAATATTTTAAAACAAAAATAAAGATAAAACAATAAAAAAATTCAAATATGTGGTATTGCCATGTTAAGAAAAATTCTATCTATCAAACATAAAATAATTAAAAAGATCAATAAACACTGTAAACAAAAAAATTAAAGAAAGCCAAAATTATGGATTTTTTGGTGACTGCAATGCCACAAAAAATGCTGTAACAAGCAATCAAAAGATCATATCTTTCCTAAAATGGTATAAAAAAAAATGTAATCTCACCCAAACAATAAGCCATCACACAGCTTCATCGACAGAAAAATGAAAATGTTACGGGTCTTGGTAAAATGGTGACACAACCCACCAATTTTTTTTTTGTTGCAAACTTCTTATTTTTTTTCACCACTAAAATAATTAAAAAGCTGAACATCTCTGGTATTGCTGTGATCATACTGATGAGGAGCATCATACTGTGAGATCATTTTTACTACAAAATGTACACTGTAAAAACCATATCAGAATTTTTTTTTTCCCCAATTTCTCCACATTTGGATTTTTCCCAATTTTCCAGTACATTATGTCTTAAAATGAATGGTTCATTCAAAAGTACATTTCGTCTTGCAAAAAACAAGCCCTCATAAAAAATAATAAAGTTATGGCTCTGGGCGGTAGGGAGAAAAAAAACAAAAATGCAAAAACAAAAATTGGCACATTACCAAGAGGTTAAAGGGTTATTCGCATAATCATAAATCATTATAATTGTAAAGTTCTTGTAAAAACAAGCAGCTTTGTAATTTATGAAAAATCCTCCTTGTTCTCATAAATTGATACATTTTTAATTCTAAAGATCACTGCTCGCTGCTTAGGTTAACAGCCAACACTTCAGTATGGCAGCAGCGGCTGGTCTACTAGGCAAGGAGCACAGTGCTCTTTCCAATAGCGCTTGTAACAAGAGATGAGCGATGTTCGAGGTTCGAGGTTTGCCAATTTCATGTTCGAGTGATTTTGGGGGGTGTTGGAGTCGTTCGACGAACTGGAGCCTTTTGCTAAAAGTTCGACAGTTCGAGAAACGCTCGAGAACGGTTCGATCAACAAAAAGCCTAGCTAGTTACTAGCTGGCTTCTCACTGTAATAGTGTGAGTCACTGTGAATCACGCTATTATCAAAATTAGGCATGTAGTGTGTGGGGGGGACGGGGTTTAGATCTGTGCTGCTGCTGAGCGCTGAGATAATGCCGATCGCCTTTTTTTTTTTCTCCCTAACCGCGCGTACAGTGGGACGGGCCAGGCTGTCACCAAATCACAGAGACACACACTGCAAAGTGGATTTTTGCCAGAAAAGTAAGGACATGTGTCATAGGCTGTGCATGTCACATGTCCTTGCCTTATAAGACACGGCCAATTTCCCTGTTGCCGCCATTATCTCTCTGCTGCGTGTGGGTGACAGTCACCGCTCCCATTGCTGCTGTGTGCGCTATAGAGATACAGTGCAATCTACACAGCGCTTTAATGATTAGGGACTACTGGTTATTTCAGCCCTTTCAGGGCTGATTTAAAGGCGTTCATAGCCATAGCTGCTAGGCAGGTCCGTACAAATGCTGTGTAGGGCTTTAGATAACAGCGTCTGGCTTCCTCAGCTCAGGCAATTCCTTACTGCATTTTTTCATTAGCAGGGATAGAAAGTGAGGCTTCCTTTGCAATCCTGCTACCTACAGCACCCGTGCATTCTATCCACCTGCCCATTTTTGCCACGCTATTTTATTTCCCCAAAGAGCTGACACTTTTTGGGGCATCCTAAAAGTGTCTGGAATACTAAGTTACTGTTCCTTTGCTGTCCAGTGACCCACAGCACCCGTGCATTCTACCCACCTGCCCTTTTTTGCCATGCTATTTTATTTCCCCAAAGAGCTGACACTTTTTGGGGCATCCTAAAAGTGTCTGGAATACTAAGTTAGTGTTCCTTTGCTGTCCAGTGACCCACAGCACCCGTGCATTCTACCCACCTGCCCATTATTGCCACGCTATTTTATTTCCCCAAAGAGCTGACACTTTTTGGGGCAACCTAAAAATGTCTGGAATACTAAGTTAGTGTTCTTTTGCTGTCCAGTGACCCACAGCACCCGTGCATTCTACCCACCTGCCCAGTTTTTGCTATGAAATTCTGATTGCAAACTGTGCTGCCACTATTAGGGGCATAATAAAATTGTCTGGGATACTACCTTAGTGTGCCTTTGCTGCCAATCATGGTACAGAACCTGTGCATGCTACACACCTGTCCATTTTTGCTACACAATTCTAATTGCAAACTGTGCTGCCACTGTTAGGGGCATACTAAAATTGTATGGGATACTACCTTAGTGTTCCTTTGCTGCCAATCACGGTACAGCACCTGTGCATGCTACACACCTGTCCATTTTTGCTATGCAATTCTAATTGCAAACTGTGCTGCAACTGTTAGGGACATACTAAAATTGACTGGGATACTACCTTAGTGTTCCTTTGCTGGCAATCACGGTACAGCACCTGTGCATGGTACACACCTGTCCATTTTTGCTACGCAATTCTAATTGCAAACTGTGCTGCCACTGTTAGGGGAATACTAAAATTGACTGGGATACTACCTTAGTGTTCCTTTGCTGGCAATCGCGGTACAGCACCTGTGCATGGTACACACCTGTCCATTTTTGCTACGCAATTCTAATTGCAAACTGTGCTGCCACTGTTAGGGGCATACTAAAATTGACTGGGATAGTCAGTGTTGGTTCTTCAGCTGTCAATAAAGCTAGACCACCTCTGCATTGTACACCACCTCTCCATTTTTGCTACCACATTTTAAGTGTCCAATCTTGATGCTAACAAAATGAGTGGCAAAAGGACAGATGCTGGTGGAAAGGGGAACAGGCGTGTTGGAAAAGGAAAAAAAGTTTTTGTCCGTGGGGTAGGTGGGAAAGCTACATTAACATCTGCTGAAGAAAGGCCATCTTCCAGCAAAAGTAAGATGTCTACAACTTTCCGTGGACAATCGGATGTGCTACCTTTTTTTACGGAACCAAACAACTGTAACAAAGGTAGATGATGCACAAAAAAAGAACATGCTAGAATGGATCTAAAGTGCTCCAACAAGTGGCCTCTCCTCCACCTCAACTTCAACATCCAAAAAACAACAGTCCTCTGAGTTGTCACCCCAATCGCACTTGCTTTCTCCCAACTCTCAAGTCTCCACCCGCCCTGCAGAGTATGGTGTAACAGAGATGGCTGAGTCTGCAGAGCTGTTCAGTCACACTATACCCTGGGAATCAGAGGTCTGCTCACAAGCTACAGTGAGTACAGAACAGGAAATGGTCTGCTGTGATGCCCAGAAGCTTTGTGAGTCAGATTCAGGCCCTGATGACCACGTTTCTGAGCATAATGTAGACCCTCATTCCCAAACAGTAACACCTGTTGGTGGAGACAATGAGGAACATACTGATGACGATGAGATGCAGATACCTGATTGGGATCACAACTTAACTATTCAGTCAGGGCAGGAAGAGGTTAGGTCTGAGGGCGAGGGGAGTGCAAACACAACGCTTGATGATGAAGTTCTAGATCCCACTTACTGTCAACCCACAGTCAGGCACTCGAGGAGGTCACCAGAGGTGGTGGAGGAGGATGCGACTCACGACGAAGTTACCTTGCGCCTTCCTGTACAGAGTCGGAGTACTAGAAGCACATCAACAACTGAATCCTCAGCCACAACTCTGCCTATGAGCACAAGTCGGGGTGGCTCTGCAGGTCACATGGGCTCTAAGCCTTGTTTAGCCTGGTCCTTTTTTGACATCGCAAAAGATCTGCCAAATCATGTGATGTGTAAGATTTGACGCCAATCTATAAGTACAGGCCAAAACCTCACTAGTTTGACAACGTCTTCCATGAATCGTCACATGAATAACAAGCATAAGTCCCAGTGGGAAGCTCACCATCCTACAATGCGGCCTAGCGGAGCGGGCCAACCACCGTCTGCCCCTTCCGTGTGCTCTTCATCTTCTATGACTGTGGGGACAGCTGTCACACATGTTTTTCCACGAAGACCTTCCACCTCTTTAACCGCAACAGGCAGTTTGCTTGGCAGGTTGTCAGTTGTTTAGGAAGGAAAAACAAGTGTTGGTCTAGAGCTCTCTCAAACATCAAGACCACCAACTTTGGATGAAGGCAACATCATGTCTCCGCCTGCACTTTCCTCACAGATCTGCAGATTTCCAGGGACACCCTACTCAACACCATCTCCACACAGCAGCTAGATCTCGGTTCCTCAGATGTGGACAAATAAAAGGCCATTTCCTCCGAGCCATGTCAAAGCTAAGAGGTTGACTTTCACCCTCTGTAAGTTCTTGGCTACTGAAATGCTGCCTTTCCGCCTGGTGGACACAGAGAATTTTTGAGACCTTATGTCAGTCGCAGTGCCCCAGTACCAGATGCCCAGTCGCCACTACTTCTCCAAGAAGGATGTGCCTGCGCTACACCAGCATGTCGCACACAACATCACCACTTCCTTGAGAAACTCTGTGTGTGACAGGGTGAATTTCACCACAGATACTTGGACCAGTAAGCATGAACAGGGGCGTTACATGTCGCTGACTGGGCACTGGGTAACTACGGTGAGAGATGGAGAAGGGTCTGTTGAACAAGTCTTGCCGTCCCCATGAATTGTGAGTCAATCCTCTGTATGTAGAAGTTCCTCCACTGTTTCTGCCTCCTCAACCTCGCCTGGGTCCTCCACCTCCGCCCCAAGTCTACCTGGTCAGGCCACCCATGTTGTAACTGTGCACAAGGAATCCCACACACCTCCTTACTAGGCTGGCAGCAGAGCTCAATGGCATCAGGCGGTCTTTACATTGAAATGTCTTTGAAATTAGAGTCACACAGCTGAGGAGTTGTGGTCAGCTCTTGCGAGTGAGTTTAGTAAATGGTTGTCTCCACTCAACCTGCAGCCAGGGAAGGCCAAGTGCGACAATGCTGCAAACCTGGGTGTGGCCCTACGCCGGGGCAAGGTGACACACGTGCCTTGTATGGCTCACATGTTGAACCTTGTTGTCCACCAATATTTAACCCACTATCCCAGCCTAGATGGGCTTCTGCACAGGGCATGGTCACTCTCTGCTCACTTCCGCCGTTCAACCGACGCAGCTGACCGACTTGCATCGCTCCAGAAGTCTTTCAGCCTGCCGGTTCATTGCCTGAAATGCGATGTGCCGACACGCTGAAATTCGACTCTCCACATGTTGCAGCAACTGTGGCAGCACCGCCGAGCCCTGGTGCAATACGTTATAACATATACCCTGGGCCAACAAGATGCAGAGGTGGGGCAGATCACACTCATGGAGTGGTCTGAGATCAAGGACCTATGCACCCTTCTGCACAGTTTCGACATGGCGACGAATATGTTTAGCGCTGACAATGCCATTATCAGCATAACAATTCCAGTCATTTACATGCTGGAGCACACGCTAAACACTATTCGGAGTCAGGAGGTAGGACAAGAGGAAGGGTAGGAAGTACAGGAGGATTCATATGCACAAGGGATACCAACATCTACAAGGTTCAGGCGTTCAGCATCACCAAGGCGGCAGGCATGGGACGGTGGGGGAGAGGGATTAACAAGGGCGCATGGTAGCAGCCAAAATGTTGAGGAAGGTGCAGGAGACCAGGAAGAAATGGAGGACGAACTCTCAATGGGCATGGAAGACTCAGAAGATGAGGGAGACCTTGGTCAAATTTCGGTTGAACAAGGTTGACGGGAGATGTCAGAGGAAGAAGGCACGGTTATCACCTCGCCGCCACAAACACAGCGAGTAATTTGTCCGCATTGATGTGCAAGACACATGAGCGCCTTCTTGCTGCACTACCTACAACATGACGCTCGCATTGTTCGAATTAGAAGTAATGATGACTACTGGGTTGCCACACTATTAGATCCCCAGTACAAGTCCAAATTTGGCGAAATAATTCTAGCAATAGAAAGGGACACACGTATGCAGGAGTATCAGCAGAAGCTGTTACTCAATCTTAGCTTGGCTTCTCCACCAAACACCAATGGTGCACGGAGTGAATCTCCCAGTTGTAACTTGCCAAGCATGGGACTGTCTCATCATTATCAGTCAAACCGTACCAGCAACACCATATCTGGTGCTGGTAACAGCAATTTTATGGAATCGTTTCATAATTTTTTTAGACCATCCAATGCAAGGCCACAAGAGACAAGATGTCTGACACATAGTCAACGGCTGGAGAGGATGATACAGGAGTTTCTCCAAATGAACATCAATGCCATGACTTTGTAACTGGAGCCTTGCTCATTTTGGGCTTCAAATCTTGAAAAATGTCCTGAGCGCGCCACTTACGCCTGGGAGATCTTGTCATGTCCCGCAGCCAGCGTTGTCTCAGAACGTGTCTTCAGTGCTGCTGGGTCTGTGCTGACAGGTAAGCGCACGCGTCTGTCCAGTGACAATGTGGACAGACTAACGTTCATCAAGATGAACAAGTCATGGATCCGCAAGAACTTTACTACCCCTGTGTCATCCTGGGGAGAGTAAAGGCTGGCGTATTTTGGAATGTGCTTGATGCAAATCAACCTGTCAAGTTTGCAACTGGGGCACAATTGATGCCACTGAAGTGGTGTCTGTGGGGCCCAATTTTTGGAAAAAAGGTAGACTCTGCTTGGAGTCCCCTTGCTGTGTTTTTAAAAATGAGCCAAGATGAACAAGTCATGGTTCAGCAAGGACTTTGCTACCTACCCCGGTGTCGTCCTGGGGACAGTTAAGGCTGGCGTATTTTTGACTGTGATTGATGCAAATCTACCTGTCAAGTTTGCAACTGGGGCACAAGTGATGCCACTGAGCAACTCGAGCCTTCAGAGGTTCACTCATCTCTATTTGTAACCTCTGCTCTAAAGCTGGTCAAATAGCTGATTCAGGGAAACTGTACTCCTCTGGGGCTGCACAGGCCAAGATGTCTCTGCTTGCACCATTGGAGCGTACAGTCATGGCCAAAAGTTTTGAGAATTACACCAAAATTATTTTTTCACATGATCTGTTGCCCTCTGGTTTTTAATTGTGTTTGTCTGATGTTTACATCACATACAGAAATATAATTGCAATCATATTATGAGTTCCAAAAGGTTATATTGACAGTTAGAATAAGTTAATGCAGCAAGTCAATATTTGCAGTGTTGACCCTTCTTCTTCAGGACCTCTGCAATTCTCCCTGGCATGCTCTCAATCAACTTCTGGACCAAATCCTGACTGATAGCTGTCCATTCTTGCATAAGCAATGCTTGCATTTTGCCAGAATTTCTTGGTTTTTGTTTGTCCACCCGTCTCTTGATGATTGCCCACAAGTTCTCAATGGGATTAAGATCTGGGGAGTTTCCAGGCCATGGACCCAAAATCTCTATGTTTTGTTCCATGAGGCATTTAGTGATCACCTTTGCTTTATGGCAAGGTGCTCCATCATGCTGGAAAAGGCATTGTTGGGCGCCAAACTGCTCTTGGACAGTTGGGAGAAGTTGCTCTTGGAGGACATTCTGGTACCATTCTTTATTCATGGCTGTGTTTTTAGGCAAGACTGTGAGTGAGCCGATTCCCTTGGCTGAGAAGCAACCCCACACATGAATGGTTTCAGGATGCTTAACAGTTGGCATGAGATAAGACTGGTGGTAGCGCTCACCTCTTCTCCTAATAAGCTGTTTTCCAGATGTCCCAAACAATCGAAAAGGGGATTCATCTGAGAAAATGACTTTACCCCAGTCCTCAGCAGTCCACTCCCTGTACCTTTTGCAGAATATCAGTCGGTCCCTGATGTTTTTTCTGGAGATAAGTGGCTTCTTTGCTGCCCTCCTTGAAACCAGGCCTTGCTCAAAGAGTCTCCACCTCACAGTGCGTGCAGAAGCACTCACACCAGCGTGCTGCCATTGCTGAGCTAGCTCGGCACTGCTGGTTGTCCGATCCCGCAGCTGAAACAGTTTTAATATACGGTCCTGGCGTTTGCTGGTCCTTCTTGGGCGCCCTGGAGCCTTTTTGGCAACAATGAAAGCTCTCTCCTTGAAGTTCTTGATGATGCGATAGATTGTTGACTGAGGTGCAATCTTTGTAGCTGCGATACTCTTCCCTGTTAGGCCATTTTTGTGCAGAGCAATGATGGCTGCATGTGTTTCTTTAGAGATAACCATGGTTAACTGAAGAGAAACAATGATACCAAGCACCAGCCTCCTTTTAAAGTGTCCAGTGGTGTCATTCTTACTTAATCATGACTGATTGATCGCCAGCCCTGTCCTCATCAACACCCACACCTATGTTAATGGAACAATCACTAAAACAATGTTAGCTGCTCCTTTTAAGGCAGGAATGCAATGATGTTGAAATGTGTTTTGGGGGTTAAAGTTCATTTTCTTAGCCAATATTGACTTTGCAAGTAATTGCTGTTAAGCTGATCACTCTTTATGACATTCTGGAGTATATGCAAATTGCCATTAGAAAAACTTAAGCAGTAGACTTTGTAAAAATTAATATTTGTAGCATTCTCAAAACCTTTGGCCATGACTGTACACAATTTTGTCCAGCGGTACGAAGATGTTCCATGTAGGAACTGTCAGTCAAACTGCAATGTTTTGTGACCAGCAAGTGGTAATCCAAGAGAAGTTCTCATAAACAACAATTGAAAAAAACGTTTTAAGGCAAAGCTATACAGTGCACAGGCAAAATTAAGGGCCCTGTAACAAATTCTCTGCTTGGTCACATTAAATTTAACATAACTGGAAATGAAAGGGTGGTGTATAGTGCAATCATGGATATTTTCTACTACATCATAGATACTGCAGTTGTGGCATATAATAGTGTAATAATGCATTCTCATAATGCACCACTTAGCGGTACCTATAGTGAAGCAGCAAAAGTAGTACTGCTTAAATGTCAAATAGTGTCCTTACATTATGCCAAAACAGAGAAAATTTGTATGCAGCTGTGCAATGTACAAATGCAAAAGAAATAAAGGCAGTACATTAATGCCAAAGTATAATACTGCAATTTCTACTGCTACAGTGTAATGCTGCCACAGGAGAAATTTGCAGCACATCAGTTGTTTGCTGTAGGATCCTCTACTAGAAGAGGAATTTACATTACCATAATAACCTAAAATACACCTGTAACAGCAAAAATAATGCATTGGAGCTCTATAAACTTAATTCCAAGATCAGTTGTCCTTGTTTGTGGACCAAGAATAGTATATGGATCTTTTGCTCCTCTGTAGCTCAGCATATTCAGTTAGATCCAGAAATATTTGGACAATGACTAGAGATGAGCGAACCGGTCGCGGTTCGGCTCGAGGTCGGTTCGCCGAACGGAGCTCCCGTTCGAGTTCGGTTCGTCGAGCATTCGACGAACCGAACTCGAACTGCATAGGAAACAATGGCAGGCAATCACAAACACATAAAAACACCTAGAAAACACCCTCAAAGGTGTCCAAAAGGTGACAAACAACTCACAACACAAACACATGGGAAAGTGACAAGGACAAATTCTCATGTGAAAACAAAACAGCGTTACGAGGAAAAAGAGGACGAGACACAGATATAAGCATGGCATGCCCTTCTAAAATCATGTAAAACACCGCAAGGTGACTCCAAGCGGAGTCTCCCTTTTTTTCCAAAAATTGTGCCCCACACACACCCACCCATTCAGTGGCAGCAGTTGTGCCCTAGTTGTACACTTCACAGCTAGATTTGCATCAAGCACATTCAAAAATACGCCATACTTAACCGTCCCCAGGATGACACCGGGGTAGGTAGCAAAGTCTTTCCTTATCCCAGCTCTGTTCATCTTGGATCATTTTTAAAAAACACAGCAAGCAAGGGTTACTCCAAGCGGAGTCTCCCTTTTTTTCCAAAAATTGTGCCCCACACACACCCACCCATTCAGTGGCAGCACTTGTGCCCTAGTTGTACACTTCACAGCTAGATTTGCATCAAGCACATTCAAAAATACGCCATACTTAACCGTCCCCAGGATGACACCGGGGAAGGTAGCAAAGTCTTTGCTGAACCATGACTTGTTCATCTTGGCTTCTTTTAAAAACAATGTAAGCAAGGGTTACTCCAAGCAGAGTCTCCCTTTTTTTCCAAAAATTGTGCCCCACACACACCCACCCATTCAGTGGCAGCACTTGTGCCCTAGTTGTACACTTCACAGCTAGATTTGCATCAAGCACATTAAAAAATACGCCACACTTAACCGTCCCCAGGATGACACCGGGGTAGGTAGCAAAGTCTTTGCTGAACCATGACTTGTTCATCTTGGCTCCTTTTAAAAACAATGTAAGTAAGGGTTACTCCAAGCGGAGTCTCCCTTTTTTCAAAAAATTGGGCCACACACAGACACCTTATCAGTGGCAGTACTTGTGCCCTAGTTGCAAACAGGATGTTTTGATTTGCATCAAGCACATTCAAAAATACGCTATTCTTAACCGTCCCCAGGATGACACCGGGGTAGATAGCAAAGTCTTTCCTGATCCCAGCTCTGTTCATCTTGGATCATTTTAAAAAAACACAGCAATCAAGGGTTACTCCAAGCGGAATCTCCCTTTTTTTCAAAAAACTGGGCCCCACACACACCCACCCATTCAGTGGAGCAGTTGTGCCCCAGTTGTACACTTCACAGCTAGATTTGCATCAAGCACATTCAAAAATATGCCATACTTAACCGTCCCCAGGATGACACCGGGGTAGGTAGCAAAGTCTTTCCTGATCCCAGCTCTGTTCATCTTGGCTTCTTTTAAAAACAATGTAAGCAAGAATTACTACAAGCGGAGTCTCCCTTTTTTCCAAAAATTGGGCCCCACACACACCCACCCATTCAGTGGCAGCAGTTGTGCCCCAGCTGTACACTTCACAGCTAGATTTGCATCAAGCACATTCCAAATCCACAAGCATTTACTCTCCCCAGGATGACACAGAGGTAGTAAATTCCTGGTGGATCCATGACTTGTTCATTTTGATGAACGTTAGTCTGTCCACATTGTCACTGGACAGACGCGTGCGCTTATCTGTCAGCACACACCCAGCAGCACTGAAGACACGTTCAGAGACAACGCTGCCAGCTGGACACGACAAAATCTCCAAGGCGTAACTGGAGAGCTCTGGCCATTTTTCTAGATTTGAAGCCCAAAATGAGCAAGGCTCCATTTGCAAAGTCATGGCATCGATGTTCATTTGGAGATACTCCTGTATCATCCTCTCCAGCCGTTGACTGTGTGTCAGACTTGTTGTCTCTGGTGGCCTTGCAAAGGAGGGTCGAAAAAAATTATGAAAAGATTCCATAAAATTGCTGTTACCAGAACCAGATACAGTCCTACTGGTACGGGTAGACTGTTGAAGATGACGAGACCGTCCCATGTTTGTCAAGTTACAAGTGGGAGAATCACTCCCTGCACCTGCATGATTGTTTGGTGGAAAAAACGAGCTAAGATCGAGTAACAGCTTCTGCTGATACTGCTGCATACGTGCGTCCCTTTCTATGGCTGGAATTATGTCACAAAATTTGGACTTGTACCGGGGATCTAATAGTGTGGCAATCCAGTAGTCATCATCACTTCTAATTTTGACAATACGAGGGTCATGTTGGAGGTAGTGCAACAAGAAGGCACTCATGTGTCTTGCGCAGCCATGCGGACCAAGTCCACGCTGTGTTTGTGGCATAGAGGTGCTACCCGTTCTTTCTTCCTCTGACATCTCCCCCCAACCTCTTTCAAATGAAATTTGACCAAGGTCTCCCTCATCTGCTGAGTCTTCCATGTCCATGGACAGTTCGTCCTCCATTTATTCATGTTCTCCTGCACCTTCCTCAACATTTCGCCTGCTACTATGCGCCCTTGTTGATCCCTGTCCCCCATGGTCCCATGCCTGCTGCGTTGGTGAAGATGAACGTCTGGACCTTGGTGATGTTGTTGTCCCTTGCGCATATGAATCCTCCTGTAGTTCCTCCCCTTCCTGTTGTCCCACCCCCTGACTCCGAATAGTGTTTAGCGTGTGCTCCAGCATGTAAATGACTGGAATTGTCATGCTGATAATGGCATTGTCAGCGCTAAACATATTCGTCGCCATGTCGAAACTGTGCAGAAGGGTGCATAGGTCCTTGATCTGAGACCACTCCATCAGGGTGATCTGCCCCACCTCTGCATCTCGTTGGCCCAGGCTATACGTCACGACGTATTGCACCAGGGCTCGGCGGTGCTGCCACAGTCGCTGTAACATGTGGAGAGTCGAATTCCAGCGTGTCGCCACATCGCATTTTAGGCGATGAACCGGCAGGCTGAAAGACTTCTGGAGAGATGCAAGTCGCTCAGCTGCGGCGGTTGAACGGTGGAAGTGAGCAGACAGTTTTCGTGCCCTGGTCAGAAGGCCATCTAGGCTGGGATAGTGTGTTAAGAATTGCTGGACAACAAGGTTCAACACGTGAGCCATACAAGGCACGTGTGTCACCTTGCCCAGGCGAAGGGCCGCACCCAGGTTTGCAGCATTGTCGCACACGGCCTTACCAGGCTGCAGGTTGAGTGGAGACAACCATTTATTAAACTCGGACCGCAGAGCTAACCACAACTCCTCAGCTGTGTGACTCCTATTCCCAAGACATGTCAAGCTAAAGACCGCCTGATGCCGTTGCGCTCTGCTGCCAGCATAGTAATGAGGGGTGCGTGATTCCTTCTGCGCAGTGAGAACACTGGTGGTCTGACCAGGCAGGCTTGGGGTGGAGGTGGAGGACCCAGATGAGGTGGAGGAGGCAGAAGCAGTGGCGGAACTTGGACAGACAGAGGATTGACACACAAGTCGTGGGGACGGCAAGACTTGTGCAGCAGACCCTTCACCATCTATCACCATAGTTACCCAGTGCCCAGTCAGCGACATGTAACGTCCCTGTCCATGCTTACTGGTCCAAGTATCGGTGGTGAAATGCACCTGTTCACACACAGAGTTTCTCAAGGAAGCAGTGATGTTGTGTGCGACATGCTGGTGTAGCGCGGGCACACCTTTCTTAGAGAAGTAGTGGCGACTAGGCATCTGGTACTGGGGCACAGCGACAGACATAAGGTCTCTAAAATCCTGTGTGTCCACTAGGCGGAAAGGCAGCATTTCGGTAGCCAAGAGCTTACAGAGGGATAGAGTCAACCTCTTAGCTTTGTCATGGGTCGCAGGAAATGGCCTTTTATTTGACCACATCTGAGGGACAGAGATCTGGCTGCTGTGTGTAGACGGTGTTGAGTAGGGTGTCCCTGTAAAAATGCAGGTTTGTGAGGAAAGTGCAGGCGGAGACATGATGTTGCCTTCATCCAACATTTGTGCTATCGATGTTTGAGAGAGCTGTACACTAGAGATGAGCGAACCGGTCGCGGTTCGGCTCGAGGTTGGTTCGCCGAACGGACCTCCCGTTCGAGTTCGGTTCGTCGAACGTTCGACGAACCGAACTCGAACTGCATAGGAAACAATGGCAGGCAATCACAAACACAGAAAAACACCTAGAAAACACCCTCAAAGGTGTCCAAAAGGTCACAAACAACTCACAACACATGGGAAAGTGACAAGGACATATACTCATGCGAAAACAAAAGAGCTGGACAAGGAAAAAGAGGAGGACACACAGATATATGAGTATATGCAAGGAAACATGCCATTATTGTGCAACTTGAGCCCTGCTCATTCTTGGCTTCCAATCTTGATAAATTGCCTGAGCTCGCCACGTACGTCTTGGGGATCTTGTCGTGTCCTGCAGCCAGCGTTCTCTCTGAACCTGTCTTCAGTGCTGCTGTGGGTCTGCTGGCAGATAAGCACACGTGTCTGTCCACTGACAATGTGGACATGGCTCTCAGAGGACTTTTCTTCCCCGGGGTCAGCCAGGGGACGGGAAAGGCACGCGTATTTTTGAGAGTGCTTCATGCAAAGCATCTTTTTCTTTTTCAAAAGGGGGCTCAACCGATGCCAGTCAAGTGGGGTGTGTGTGGCCCAGTGAGTGGCAACGAGGGAGACTGTGGTTGGAGTCCCCTCGCTGTGTTTCTAAAAGAACCAAGATGAACAAGTCATGGCTCTCAGAGGACTTTTCTTCCCCGGGGTCAGCCAGGGGACGGGAAAGGCACGCGTATTTTTGAGAGTGCTTCATGCAAAGCATCTTTTTCTTTTTCAAAAGGGGGCTCAACCGATGCCAGTCAAGTGGGGTGTGTGTGGCCCAGTGAGTGGCAACGAGGGAGACTGTGGTTGGAGTCCCCTCGCTGTGTTTCTAAAAGAACCAAGATGAACAAGTCATGGCTCTCAGAGGACTTTTCTTCCCCGGGGTCAGCCAGGGGACGGGAAAGGCACGCGTATTTTTGAGAGTGCTTCATGCAAAGCATCTTTTTCTTTTTCAAAAGGGGGCTCAACCGATGCCAGTCAAGTGGGGTGTGTGTGGCCCAGTGAGTGGCAACGAGGGAGACTGTGGTTGGAGTCCCCTCGCTGTGTTTCTAAAAGAACCAAGATGAACAAGTCATGGCTCTCAGAGGACTTTTCTTCCCCGGGGTCAGCCAGGGGACGGGAAAGGCACGCGTATTTTTGAGAGTGCTTCATGCAAAGCATCTTTTTCTTTTTCAAAAGGGGGCTCAACCGATGCCAGTCAAGTGGGGTGTGTGTGGCCCAGTGAGTGGCAACGAGGGAGACTGTGGTTGGAGTCCCCTCGCTGTGTTTCTAAAAGAACCAAGATGAACAAGTCATGGCTCTCAGAGGACTTTTCTTCCCCGGGGTCAGCCAGGGGACGGGAAAGGCACGCGTATTTTTGAGAGTGCTTCATGCAAAGCATCTTTTTCTTTTTCAAAAGGGGGCTCAACCGATGTCAGTCAAGTGGGGTGTGTGTGGCCCAGTGAGTGGCAACGAGGGAGACTGTGGTTGGAGTCCCCTCGCTGTGTTTCTAAAAGAACCAAGATGAACAAGTCATGGCTCTCAGAGGACTTTTCTTTCCCGGGGTCAGCCAGGGGACGGGAAAGGCACGCGTATTTTTGAGAGTGCTTCATGCAAAGCATCTTTTTCTTTTTCAAAAGGGGGCTCAACCGATGCCAGTCAAGTGGGGTGTGTGTGGCCCAGTGAGTGGCAACGAGGGAGACTGTGGTTGGAGTCCCCTCGCTGTGTTTCTAAAAGAACCAAGATGAACAAGTCATGGCTCTCAGAGGACTTTTCTTCCCCGGGGTCAGCCAGGGGACGGGAAAGGCACGCGTATTTTTGAGAGTGCTTCATGCAAAGCATCTTTTTCTTTTTCAAAAGGGGGCTCAACCGATGCCAGTCAAGTGGGGTGTGTGTGGCCCAGTGAGTGGCAACGAGGGAGACTGTGGTTGGAGTCCCCTCGCTGTGTTTCTAAAAGAACCAAGATGAACAAGTCATGGCTCTCAGAGGACTTTTCTTCCCCGGGGTCAGCCAGGGGACGGGAAAGGCACGCGTATTTTTGAGAGTGCTTCATGCAAAGCATCTTTTTCTTTTTCAAAAGGGGGCTCAACCGATGCCAGTCAAGTGGGGTGTGTGTGGCCCAGTGAGTGGCAACGAGGGAGACTGTGGTTGGAGTCCCCTCGCTGTGTTTCTAAAAGAACCAAGATGAACAAGTCATGGCTCTCAGAGGACTTTTCTTCCCCGGGGTCAGCCAGGAACGGGAAAGGCACGCGTATTTTTGAGAGTGCTTCATGCAAAGCATCTTTTTCTTTTTCAAAAGGGGGCTCAACCGATGCCAGTCAAGTGGGGTGTGTGTGGCCCAGTGAGTGGCAACGAGGGAGACTGTGGTTGGAGTCCCCTCGCTGTGTTTCTAAAAGAACCAAGATGAACAAGTCATGGCTCTCAGAGGACTTTTCTTCCCCGGGGTCAGCCAGGGGACGGGAAAGGCACGCGTATTTTTGAGAGTGCTTCATGCAAAGCATCTTTTTCTTTTTCAAAAGGGGGCTCAACCGATGCCAGTCAAGTGGGGTGTGTGTGGCCCAGTGAGTGGCAACGAGGGAGACTGTGGTTGGAGTCCCCTCGCTGTGTTTCTAAAAGAACCAAGATGAACAAGTCATGGCTCTCAGAGGACTTTTCTTCCCCGGGGTCAGCCAGGGGACGGGAAAGGCACGCGTATTTTTGAGAGTGCTTCATGCAAAGCATCTTTTTCTTTTTCAAAAGGGGGCTCAACCGATGCCAGTCAAGTGGGGTGTGTGTGGCCCAGTGAGTGGCAACGAGGGAGACTGTGGTTGGAGTCCCCTCGCTGTGTTTCTAAAAGAACCAAGATGAACAAGTCATGGCTCTCAGAGGACTTTTCTTCCCCGGGGTCAGCCAGGGGACGGGAAAGGCACGCGTATTTTTGAGAGTGCTTCATGCAAAGCATCTTTTTCTTTTTCAAAAGGGGGCTCAACCGATGCCAGTCAAGTGGGGTGTGTGTGGCCCAGTGAGTGGCAACGAGGGAGACTGTGGTTGGAGTCCCCTCGCTGTGTTTCTAAAAGAACCAAGATGAACAAGTCATGGCTCTCAGAGGACTTTTCTTCCCCGGGGTCAGCCAGGGGACGGGAAAGGCACGCATATTTTTGAGAGTGCTTCATGCAAAGCATCTTTTTCTTTTTCAAAAGGGGGCTCAACCGATGCCAGTCAAGTGGGGTGTGTGTGGCCCAGTGAGTGGCAACGAGGGAGACTGTGGTTGGAGTCCCCTCGCTGTGTTTCTAAAAGAACCAAGATGAACAAGTCATGGCTCTCAGAGGACTTTTCTTTCCCGGGGTCAGCCAGGGGACGGGAAAGGCACGCGTATTTTTGAGAGTGCTTCATGCAAAGCATCTTTTTCTTTTTCAAAAGGGGGCTCAACCGATGCCAGTCAAGTGGGGTGTGTGTGGCCCAGTGAGTGGCAACGAGGGAGACTGTGGTTGGAGTCCCCTCGCTGTGTTATACATGCTTTTAGAAGGGCATGACATGGCTTGGAGGTTGACTTTCATAAAATGCAAACTGTTGGCTACCAAAATGCTGCCTTTCCAACAACTGTGGTTATAGGCAATGAGGAACATACTGATGAAGATGAGACGCAGATACCCGATTGGGATGACAACTTAAATATTCGGTCAGGGCAAGAAGAAACTCGGTCTGAGGGGGAGGGGAGTGCAAACACAACAATTGATGATGAAGTTCTAGATCCCACCTACTGTCAACCCACAGTCAGACACTCGAGGAGGTCAATAGAGGCGGTGGAGGAGGATGCAACCGACGTCGAAGTAACCTGGCGCCTTCCTGGACACAGTCGGAGCACTGGTAGCACGTCTACAACTGCATCCTCAGCCACCACTCTGCCTCTGAGCATTATTCGGGGTGGATCAACAGGTCGCATGGCCTCTAAGCCTTGCCTAGCCTGGTCCTTTTTTGACATAAAAAAAGATCGGCCAAATTATGTGATCTGTAACATTTGCCATGGTTATCTTAGTAGAGGTCAAAACCTCAGCAGTTTGACAACTTCTTCCATGAATCGTCACATGAATAAATATCATATGGCCTGGTGGGAAGCTCACCGTGCTGCAATGCGGCCTAGTGGAGCCAACCATCCACCGCCTGCCCCTTCCAGGGCATCCGCGCGCTCGTCATCTTCTAGGACTGTGGGGACAGCTGTCACACCTGTTTTTCCACCCACAACTTCCACCACTGTAACCGCAACAGGCAGTTTGCTTGGTAGGTCGTCAGTTGGTTTGGAAGGGGAAACAAGTGAGTGTGTACAGCTCTCTCAGACATCGATAGCACCAACTTTGGATGAAGGCAACATCATGTCTCCGCCTGCACTTTCCTCCCAAAGCTGCATTTTTCCAGGGACACCCTACTCAACACCGTCTACACACAGCAGCCAGACCTCTGTCCCTCAGATGTGGTCAAATAAAAGGCCACTTCCTTCGACCCATGACAAAGCGAAGAGGTTGACTCTATCCCTCTGTAAGCTGTTGGCTACAGAAATGCTGCCTTTCCGCCTAGTGGACACACAGGATTTTAGAGACCTTATATCTGTCGCTGTGCCCCAGTACCAGATGCCTAGTCGCCACTACTTCTCTAAGAAAGGTGTGCCCGCGCTACACCAGCATGTCGCACACAATATCACCGCTTCCTTGAGAAACTCTGTGTGTGAACGGGTGAATTTCAGCACCGATACTTGGACCAGTAAGCATGGACAGGGACGTTACATGTCGCTGACTGGGCACTGGGTAACTATGGTGATAGATGGTGAAGGGTCTGCTGCACAAGTCTTGCCGTCCCCACGACTTGTGTGTCAATCCTCTGTCTGTCCAAGTTCCGCCACTGCTTCTGCATCCTCCACCTCATCTGGGTCCTCCACCTCCGCCCCAAGCCTGCCTGGTCAGGCCACCAGCGTTCTCACTGCGCAGAAGGAATCACGCACCCCTCATTACTATGCTGGCAGCAGAGCGCAACGGCATCAGGCGGTCTTTAGCTTGACATGTCTTGGGAATAAGAGTCACACAGCTGAGGAGTTGTGGTCAGCTCTGCGGTCCGAGTTTAATAAATGGTTGTCTCCACTCAACCTGCAGCCTGGTAAGGCCGTGTGCGACAATGCTGCAAACCTGGGTGCGGCCCTTCGCCTGGGCAAGGTGACACACGTGCCTTGTATGGCTCACGTGTTGAACCTTGTTGTCCAGCAATTTTTAACACACTATCCCGGCCTAGATGGCCTTCTGACCAGGGCACGGAAACTGTCTGCAGTGCTCACTTCCGCCGTTCAAGCGCCGCAGCTGAGCGACTTGCATCGCTCCAGAAGTCTTTCGGCCTGCCGGTTCATCGCCTGAAATGCGATGTGGCGACACGCTGGAATTCAACTCTCCACATGTTACAGCGACTGTGGCAGCACCGCAGAGCCCTGGTGCAATACGTCATGACGTATAGCCTGGGCCAACGAGATGCAGAGGTGGGGCAGATCACCCTGATGGAGTGATCTCAGATCACGGACCTATGCACCCTTCTGCACAGTTTCGACATGGCGACGAATATGTTTAGCGCTGACAATGCCATTATCAGCATGACGATTACAGTCATTTACATGCTGGAGCACACGCTAAACACTATTCGGAGTCAGGGGGTGGGACAACAGGAAGGGGAGGAACTACAGGAGGATTCATATGCGCAAGACACAACAACATCACCAAGGTCCAGACGTTCATCATCACCAACGCGGCAGGCATGGGACCATGGGGGACAGGGATCAACAAGGGCGCATGGTAGCAGGCGAGATGTTGAGGAAGGTGCAGGAGGACATGAAGATATGGAGGACGAACTGTCCATGGACATGGAAGACTCAGCTGATGAGGGGGACCTTGGTCAAATTTAAGTTGAAAGAGGTTGGGGGGAGATGACAGAGGAAGAAAGAACGGTTAGCACCTCTATGCCACAAACACAGCGTGGACTTGGTCCGCATGGCTGCGCAAGACACATGAGTGCCTTCTTGTTGCACTACCTCCAACATTACCCTCGTATTGTCAAAATTAGAAGTGATGATGACTACTGGCTTGCCACACTATTAGATCCCCGGGACAAGTCCAAATTTTGTGACATAATTCCACCCATAGAAAGGGACACACGTATGCAGGAGTATCAGCAGAAGCTGTTACTCGATCTTAGCTCGGCTTTTCCACCAAACAACCGTGCAGGTGAAGGGAGTGATTCTCCCAGTTGTAACTTGACAAACATGGGACGGCCTCGTCATCTTCAACAGTCTACCCGTACCAGTAGGACCGTATCTGGTGCTGGTAACAGCAATTTTATGGAATCTTTTCATAATTTTTTTAGACCCTCCTTTGCAAGGCCACCAGAGACATCAAGTGTGTCACATAGTCAACAGATGGAGAGGATGATACAGGAGTATCTCCAAATGAACATCGATGCAATGACTTTGCAAATGGAGCCTTGCTCCTTTTGTGCTTCAAATCTAGAAAAATGTCAAGAGCTCTCCAGTTACGCCTTGAAGATTTTGTCGTGTCCAGCTGCCAGCGTTGTCTCTGAACGTGTCTTCAGTGCTGCTGGGTGTGTGCTGACAGATGAGCGCACGCGTCTGTCCAGTGACAATGTGGACAGACTGACGTTCATCAAAATGAACAAGTCATGGATCCAGAAGGAATTTACTACCCCTGTGTCATCCTGGGGAGAGTAAATGCTTGTGGATTTGGAATGTGCTTGATGCAAATCAAAACATCCTGTTTGCAACTAGGGCACAAGTCCTGCCACTGATGGGGTGTCTGTGTGCCCAATTTGGGGAAAAAAGGTAGACTCCGCTTGGAGTAACCCTTGCTTGCTGTGTTTTTTAAAAATGATACAAGATGAACAGATCTGAAGGCAAGATGAAGGCAACATCATGTCTCCGCCTGCACTTTTCTCACAAACCTGCATTTTTCCAGGGACACCCTACTCAACACCGTCTACAGACAGCAGCCAGATCTCTGTCCCTCAGATGTGGTCAAATAAAAGGCCACTTACTGCGACCCATGACAAAGCTAAGTGGTTGACTCTATCCCTCTGTAAGCTGTTGGCTACCGAAATGCTGCCTTTACGCGTAGTGGACACACAGGATTTTACAGACCTTATGTCTGTCGCTGTGCCCCAGTACTTGATGCCCAATCACCACTGCTTCTCCAAGAAAAGCATGCCCGCGCTACACCAGCATGTCGCACACAACATCACCACTTCCTTGAGAAAATCTGTGTGCGACAGGGTGCATTTCAACACAGATACTTGGACCAGTAAGCATAGACAGGGTCATTACATGTCACTGACTGGGCACTGGCAAACTATGGTGAGAGATGGAGAAGGGTCTGCTGTACAAGTCTTGCCGTCCCCACGAGTTGTTTCAATCCTTGTTCTGTATGTAGAAGTTAATACACTGCTTCTGCCTCTTCAACCTCGTGTGGGTCCTCTACCTTGGCGCAAACCCTGTGTGGTCAGGCCACCCTTCCTTGCAACTGCGCACAAGGACTACCACACACCTCCTTACTATGCTGGCAGCAGAGCTCAATGCCATCAGGCGGTCAAAGTTTTACTTTGAAATGTATGGGAAATGTGAGTCACACCGCTATTACAGAGAATAGTAGTCAGGCAGGGTCAAAACATTAATTGAGGAACAGGAACAGAATGGGACGGCCAGGAAAGAATCAGAAAACAAGCAGAGGTGAAATGCGTATCGGCCAACAAGGTACATAAACAGCAAGCAGGAAAAGTAGTCAGGTAACAAGCACACAAAATCATAAAACTGAACTGGGGGTAAAATTAACCAGAGGTTCATAGCTATGTCTGGCAGTGGTCTGCAGACAGGATGGGCATAAAAAAGGGTGTGGTGTCTTCCCATTGGTTGTAGCTGAATGATGGTATTTCATCTGTGAGATACCCACCAGCTACATTCAGCCAGAGATTCTGCATCTGTCAAGGTAATGCAGCCCAGTGGGTGAGCATAACCTGCGTCCACCTGCGCCGCTGGCATCGACTACTCTCCCATCATCAGCACTATTCATGAAAGGAACACGTTGTCACCTGGCGACCGGAGTACAAATTGACGGAGCGGACTCCGTTGGTGACTTAACAGCCGTGTGCGGCAATGATGCAAACCTGGCTGCGGGCCATCCTCAGGGCAATGTGACACACGTGCCTTTTAGGGCTCACGTGTTGAACCGAATTCGCCAGCAATTTTTAAAACACCATCACGGCCTACATGGCCTTGTGCAGTGGGCACGCTCGCTATGTGCTCACTTCCATCGTGCGCACACAGCAGCTCAACAACTTTCATCACTCCGGAAGTCTTAGGGTCTGGCAGTTAAACGCCGTAAATGCGATGTTTCGACACGCAGGAATTGGAATCTGCACATGTTGCAGCGTGTGTGGCAGCACCGCAGAGCCCTGCTGAAATACGGTAAGACATATAGCCTGGGATAACTTGATCCAGAGGTGGTGCAGATCACGCTGCTGGAGTGGTGTCAGATCAAGGACCTATGCACCCTGCTACACAGTTTTGAAATGTCGACGAAGATGTTTAGCACTGGCAATGTCATTCTCAGCGTGACAATTCTGGTCATCTACATGATGGAGCACACTGTAATTATTATTCGGAGTCAGGTGTTGGGACAAGAGGAAGGGGAGGAAGTACAGGAGGAGTCATATGCGGAAGGGATAACAAGATCTACGAGGTCCAGATGGTCAGCGGCACCTATGCGGCAGTCATGGTGAGGGAGAGGGATTAACAAGGGCGCATAGTATCAGCAAAAAGTGTTGATGAAAGTGCAGGAGCCCATGAAGAAATGGAGGACGAACTGGCGATGGGCATGGAAGACTCAGCAGATGAGTGAGAGCTTGCTCACATTTCGGTTGTGCGAGGTTGGGGGGAGAGGGCAGAGGAAGGATGCACGATTCTCACCTCTCTGCCACCAACACACCAAGGACTTGGTCCTCCTGGATGCACAAGACACATGAGCGCCTTCTTGCTGCACTACCTACATGACCCTCGGATTGTATGAATTTGAACTAATCCTGAATACTGGGTTGCCACACTGTTAGATCCCCGGTACAAGACAAAATTTGGCGAACTAATTCCTGCCATAGAAATAGACGCACGTATACAGGAGTATCTGCAGAATGTGGTACGCAATCTTAGATCTACTTGTCCACTAAACACCAGTGCTGCACAGAGTGAATCTCAACGCTTTGTCATGGATAGGAGGAAATGGTCTTTTACTTGTCCACATCGGAGGGACCGAGGGATGGCTGCTGTGCTGAGATGGCGTTGAGTACGGTGTCCCTGCACAGTTGCACTTTTGGTCATATCCCAAAATGAGTTGAAAAAGGACAGATGCTGTTGGAAAGGGGAACAGGTGTGTTGGAAAGGGGAAAAAAGTTTTGGTCCGTGGATTTGGTGGTTAAGCAACTGTAACATTTGCTGAAGAAACAACATCTGTTACAGTGGGACTGGCAGATTTGGATAAAGTGGTATATAATCTGTGACCGCTATATAACGAAAATTAATAAGAAAAGAAAGAGAAAGGTATATATCCCCATCAGCAGTCAGTGTCCACCGTGCTCCCAGTTGGAAAAGGAGAGGTTGGCAACTTGAAGGTTTGGTGGAGGATACAGAGCTGTGTGGCTATGAAACTAATAGTAGCCTGAACCGAGTTAGACGCCATTCGGATCTGGAGACTGTGAGCCCTGTTAGCGTCACAGGGTCCACATGCCCACCCAGCCCAGGAACTCCCTGTTAACAACACAGGGGCCATTGAGTACGCTGACCGTGTGCGTAGGGGCCACACCTGTGGACAGCAGGCGCATCAGCAGCAGCAGGCCTGTTAATGCCACTGGGCTGCACAAGCAGGACTGTTAGGACAGGAGCTGGTCTTAACCGTTCTGCGTTACCAACTGTGGTGGTGGCCTGCATCCACCACCCGATCCCTGCCTACCTCTGGCCTAAAGCCGCAATGGGTTCAACACATGGAGGTGTGCTCTTTCGGAGCATAATAGAAGACTGCGCACCTCCTTGTTGGCTCCAGCCCCTTTTATAACCTGGGTCCGCCCCAAACCAGGGTGAACCACAATGCACCTCCTGGAGACAAAAGTAGAGTGACACGTCATGAGTGGCATAACTAGCGTCCTATTTGGAAACGCAACTTCAATGATGACCTCATGGCTGCCATGACCCAAACACCTCACCAGTCATCGTCTGAGCATCAATAATGCGGTGACAAGTCATAGGTGTGGGCCTCTGCAAGCCATTTGGGAGGACACCTGATGCCCTGTGGTCTATATGGGACCCCCACATCAGGGCCAGGGCCAAAGAGTTCATTACCGGACCTAGTCTCTGATGCAGGAAGTGCCTGAGCATGCTCAGTAGCATGAAATACAGTCTCTGAAAAAAGACTATCAGCTTTAGCATGGTGTCTATGCCCAAAACAGGACTTATACCCGGCACGGAATGCAAGCACCTGTGCAAAGAGGCTTTTCACACTTAGTGTGGGAGCATGCGCTGTATCCCGAAATGAAAACTTAGCGTCAGGAATGGCACAGTCAGGCTGAGCATACTCACTAGGCAAAACACTGTAATTATGCTGCAGCTGGGGTACATCGGCACACGCATGCGCACTAGCTGCCTCTCCACACTTAGACGTGGAGGGGAAATTTGTCTTGGAGATGCTGTCTATGAACAGAAGGAAAAGCTAAAGGAAGCCTGACTTTCTATCCCTCCGAATTATGAAATGCAGCAATGAATTCCATGAGTTTGCTATAACATTAGCGTAGCAAAATGTGCATGAGGGTGTGATGTAGAGGTGCTAGAAATAGCTTGTCACCAGTGGGGCACTAATGGAATACAACAGCCAGTTCTATGATGCCACAAAATGGCAGTATTTTGTGCTATCATTATAGCTTATTAAAAACAGAGCACGAGGTTGTCATGCAGAGGTGCTGCACATAGATTTGCAGTAGTGTGAATTGACAAAAGTACAATAGCCACGTTTAGGATACAACTAGGTACAGTGAGTGTTTGCTAGTATAATGGCTGAGTTTAAAAAAGTTTGAGTGTGCAATGCAGGCAGATGTCCTGCAAATAACGTTCCAATACTGTGAATTGACAAAAGTACAATAGCCACGTTTAGGATACAACTAGGTACAGTGAGTGTTTGCTAGTATAATGGCTGAGTTTAAAAAAGTTTGAGTGTGCAAGGCAGGCAGATGTCCTGCAAATAACGTTCCAATACTGTGAATTGACAAAAGTACAATAGCCACGTTTAGGATACAACTAGGTACAGTGAGTGTTTGCTAGTATAATGGCTGAGTTTAAAAAAGTTTGAGTGTGCAATGCAGGCAGACGTGCTGCAAATAACGTTCCAATACTGTGAATTGACAAAAGTACAATAGCCACGTTTAGGATACAACTAGGTACAGTGAGTGTTTGCTAGTATAATGGCTGAGTTTAAAAAAGTTTGAGTGTGCAATGCAGGCAGACGTCCTGCAAATAACGTTCCAATACTGTGAATTGACAAAAGTACAATAGCCACGTTTAGGATACAACTAGGTACAGTGAGTGTTTGCTAGTATAATGGCTGAGTTTAAAAAAGTTTGAGTGTGCAATGCAGGCAGACGTGCTGCAAATAACGTTCCAATACTGTGAATTGACAAAAGTACAATAGCCACGTTTAGGATACAACTAGGTACAGTGAGTGTTTGCTAGTATAATGGCTGAGTTTAAAAAAGTTTGAGTGTGCAATGCAGGCAGACGTCCTGCAAATAACGTTCCAATACTGTGAATTGACAAAAGTACAATAGCCACGTTTAGGATACAACTAGGTACAGTGAGTGTTTGCTAGTATAATGGCTGAGTTTAAAAAAGTTTGAGTGTGCAATGCAGGCAGACGTGCTGCAAATAACGTTCCAATACTGTGAATTGACAAAAGTACAATAGCCACGTTTAGGATACAACTAGGTACACTGAGTGTTTGCTAGTATAATGGCTGAGTTTAAAAACGTTTGAGTGTGCAATGCAGGCAGATGTCCTGCAAATAACGTTCCAATACTGTGAATTGACAAAAGTACAATAGCCACGTTTAGGATACAACTAGGTACAGTGAGTGTTTGCTAGTATAATGGCTGAGTTTAAAAAAGTTTGAGTGTGCAATGCAGGCAGACGTGCTGCAAATAACGTTCCAATACTGTGAATTGACAAAAGTACAATAGCCACGTTTAGGATACAACTAGGTACAGTGAGTGTTTGCTAGTATAATGGCTGAGTTTAAAAAAGTTTGAGTGTGCAATGCAGGCAGACGTCCTGCAAATAACGTTCCAATACTGTGAATTGACAAAAGTACAATAGCCACGTTTAGGATACAACTAGGTACAGTGAGTGTTTGCTAGTATAATGGCTGAGTTTAAAAAAGTTTGAGTGTGCAATGCAGGCAGATGTCCTGCAAATAACGTTCCAATACTGTGAATTGACAAAAGTACAATAGCCACGTTTAGGATACAACTAGGTACAGTGAGTGTTTGCTAGTATAATGGCTGAGTTTAAAAAAGTTTGAGTGTGCAATGCAGGCAGACATGCTGCAAATAACGTTCCAATACTGTGAATTGACAAAAGTACAATAGCCACGTTTAGGATACAACTAGGTACAGTGAGTGTTTGCTAGTATAATGGCTGAGTTTAAAAAAGTTTGAGTGTGCAATGCAGGCAGACGTCCTGCAAATAACGTTCCAATACTGTGAATTGACAAAAGTACAATAGCCACGTTTAGGATACAACTAGGTACAGTGAGTGTTTGCTAGTATAATGGCTGAGTTTAAAAAAGTTTGAGTGTGCAATGCAGGCAGACGTGCTGCAAATAACGTTCCAATACTGTGAATTGACAAAAGTACAATAGCCACGTTTAGGATACAACTAGGTACAGTGAGTGTTTGCTAGTATAATGGCTGAGTTTAAAAAAGTTTGAGTGTGCAAGGCAGGCAGATGTCCTGCAAATAACGTTCCAATACTGTGAATTGACAAAAGTCCAATAGCCACGTATAGGATGCCACTAGGTACACTGAGTGTTTGCTAGTATAATGGCTTCGTTATAATTAGTTGGAGTGTGCAACGCAGGCAGATGCGCTCTGCAAATGTCTTGGCACTAGTGGGACTATAGCAAAGTCCAATAGCCACGTATAGGATGCCACTAGGTACACTGAGTGTTTGCTAGTAAAATTGCTTAGTTTAAAAAAGTTGTAGTGTGCAATGCAGGCAGACGTGCTCTGCAAATGTCTTTGCACTAGTGGGACTATAGCAAAGTCCAATAGCCACGTATAGGATGCCACTAGGTACACTGAGTGTTTGCTAGTAAAATTGCTTAGTTTAAAAAACTTGGAGTGTGCAATGCAGGCAGATGTGCTCTGCTAATGTCTTTGCACTAGTGGGACTATAGCAAAGTCCAATAGCCACGTTTAGGATGCCACTAGGTACACTGAGTGTTTGCTAGTAAAATTGATTAGTTTAAAAAAGTTGTAGTGTGCAATGCAGGCAGACGTGCTCTGCAAATGTCTTTGCACTAGTGGGACTATAGCAAAGTCCAATAGCCACGTATAGGATGCCACTAGGTACACTGAGTGTTTGCTAGTAAAATTGCTTAGTTTAAAAAAGTTGTAGTGTGCAATGCAGGCAGACGTGCTCTGCAAATGTCTTTGCACTAGTGGGACTATAGCAAAGTCCAATAGCCACGTATAGGATGCCACTAGGTACACTGAGTGTTTGCTAGTAAAATTGCTTAGTTTAAAAAACTTGGAGTGTGCAATGCAGGCAGATGTGCTCTGCTAATGTCTTTGCACTAGTGGGACTATAGCAAAGTCCAATAGCCACGTATAGGATGCCACTAGGTACACTGAGTGTTTGCTAGTATAATGGCTTCGTTATAATTAGTTGGAGTGTGCAACGCAGGCAGATGCGCTCTGCAAATGTCTTGGCACTAGTGGGACTATAGCAAAGTCCAATAGCCACGTATAGGATGCCACTAGGTACACTGAGTGTTTGCTAGTAAAATTGCTTAGTTTAAAAAAGTTGTAGTGTGCAATGCAGGCAGACGTGCTCTGCAAATGTCTTTGCACTAGTGGGACTAATGCAAAGTCCAATAGCCACGTATAGGATGCCACTAGGTACACTGAGTGTTTGCTAGTAAAATTGCTTAGTTTAAAAAAGTTGTAGTGTGCAATGCAGGCAGACGTGCTCTGCAAATGTATTTGCACTAGTGGGACTATAGCAAAGTCCAATAGCCACGTATAGGATGCCACTAGGTACACTGAGTGTTTGCTAGTAAAATTGCTTAGTTTAAAAAAGTTGGAGTGTGCAATGCAGGCAGATGTGCTCTGCTAATGTCTTTGCACTAGTGGGACTATAGCAAAGTCCAATAGCCACGTTTAGGATGCCACTAGGTACACTGAGTGTTTGCTAGTATAATGGCTTACTTAGAATGAGTTGGAGTGTGCAGAGGACAAGAGGGTACAGTGGCAGGATTGTGGTGCTCTGGGTAGAGGAATGGAAGCCTGCCTTTCTATTCCCTCCTAATGGTGAAATGCAGGGAGGAAATCCCTGACCTGGGCTACACAGACGCTGTTGCTGTTTGCAGGACCTGTCACTTATGGCTCTCTGACCCTGCCGCTTTGAGCCCTTAAAAGGACTGCTAGAATGTGCTCTCCCTAAGCTGTCTAACGCTGTGTATGCAGCGCATACAGCTGTATCGGCTATAGGACTCAGGAGGACGGAGCTGCGACACTGATGTCTGACACCAAAGACGCAGAAGGCAGATAATGGCGTTCGTGAAGAAAATGTCCGGTTTTATAATGCAGGGACATGTGACATGCAGATCCTATCACACATGCTGTTGCTTCTCTGGCTCAAAGTCCACTTAGGTGTGTGTGTGTCTGTGATTGGCTGACATGCTGGCCCGCCCCACAAGACGCGCGCGCTTAGGGAAGGAAGACAAGAAAAAAAAAAAAAAAAATGGCGATCGCCATTATAGAAACAGCAGTGATCTGAAGGCGCTGTTCACGCACACTATACACTGAAATGTGATAATAGTTTGATTCACAGAGTGACTTACACTATTACAGCAGAAACCAAGCTAGGATTTAGCTGTTTTTTGGCTGCTAGAACCGTTCTCGAACGTTTCTAGAACTATCGAGCTTTTGCAAAAAGCTCGAGTTCTAGTTCGATCTAGAACATGCCCCAAAATCACTCGAGCCGCGAACTGGAGAACCACGAACCACGAACCGCGCTCAACTCCACTGTACACACTCACTTGTTTCCCCTTCCAAACCAACTGACGACCTACCAAGCAAACTGCCTGTTGCGGTTACAGTGGTGGAAGTTGTGTGTGGAAAACCAGGTGTGACAGCTGTCCCCACAGTCCTAGAAGATGAAGAGCGCGCGGATGCACTGGAAGGGGCAGGCCGTGAATGGTTCGCTCCGCTAGGCCGCATTGCAGCATGGTGAGCTTCCCACCGGGACCTATGATATTTATTCATGTGACGATTCATGGAAGAAGTTGTCAAACTCCTGAGGTTTTGACCTCTACTAACAGAATCACGACAAATTTTATACATCACATAATTTGGGCGATCTTTTTCTATGTCAAAAAAGGACCAGGCTAGGCAAGGCTTAGAGGGCATGCGACCTTCTGAGCCCCCCCCGACTAGTGCTCAGAGGCAGAGTGGTGGCTGATGATGCAGTTGTAGACGTGCTACCAGTGCTCCGACTCTGTCCAGGAAGGCGCAAGATAACTTCGTCGTCGGTTGCATCCTCCTGCACCGCCTCTGTTGACCTCCTCGAGTGCCTGACTAGGGGTTGACAGTAGGTGGGATCTAGAACTTCATCATCAATTGTTGTGTTTGCACTCCCCTCCCCCTCGGACCGAGCCTCTTCTTGCCCTGACCGAATATTTAAGTTGTCATCCCAATCTGGTATCTGGGTCTCATCGTCATCAGTATGTTCCTCATTGTCTATAACCACAGGTGTTACAGTTTGTGACAAAGGGTCAACATTACGCTCAGAAACTTGGTCCTCACGGCCTGAATCAGAGTCACAAAGGTTCTGGGCATCACTGCAGACCATTTCCTGGTCTGTACTCACTGTAGCTTGGGAGCAGACCTCTGATTCCCAGGCTATAGTGTGACTGAACAGCTCTGCAGACTCAGCCATCTCAGTTCCACCATACTGTGCAGGGCTGATGGAGACTTCAGAGCTGGGAGAAAGCAAGTTTGATTGGGATGACAACTCAGAGGACTGGTGTTTTTTGGATGCGGTACTTGAAGTGGCTGAGAGGGCACTTGTAGGACCACTTGAGATCCATTCAAGCATTTTCCTTTTTTGGCCATCATCTAGCTTTGTTCCTGTTGTTTGTGTCCGTAAAAAAGGGAGCACATCGGATTGTCCACGGTAAGTAGTAGACATCTTACTTTTGCTTGTAGATGGTCTATCTTCAGCAGATGATAATGGAGCTTTGCCACCTTCCACACGGACAAACCCTTTTTTTCCTCTTCCACCACGCCTCTTCCCCTTTCCACCAGCATCTGTCATTTTGCCACTCATGTTGATTGCGACAAGATTGTGCACTGAAAATGTGGTAGTAAAAATTGAGAGGTGGTGTAGATTGCAGCGGTGGTCTAGCTTTATTAACAGCAGAATAATAAAGAATAAATATCCCTGACAATGCAACTACGGCCCTTAAACTGGCAGCATAAATTGCTAGTATAATGGCTTAGTAACAATGAGTTGGAGTGTGCAATGCAGGCAGACGTGCTGCAAATATCTTTGCACTAGTGGGACTATACAGAAGTCCAATAGCCACGTTTAGGATGACACTAAGTTCACTCAGTGTTTGCTAGTATAATGGCTTAGTTATAATGAGTTTGAGTGTGCAATGCAGGCAGACGTGCTGCAAATATCTTTGCACTAGTGGGACTATACAGAAGTCCAATAGCCACGTTTAGGATGACACTAGGTTCACTCAGTGTTTGCTAGTATAATGGCTTAGTTATAAAGAGTTGGAGTGTGCAATGCAGGCAGATGTGCTGCAAATATCTGTGCACTACTGGGACTATACAGAAGTCCAATAGCCACGTTTAGGATGACACTACGTTCACTCAGTGTTTGCTAGTATAATGGCTTAGTTATAATGAGTTTGAGTGTGCAATGCAGGCAGACGTGCTGCAAATATCTGTGCACTACTGGGACTATACAGAAGTCCAATAGCCACGTTTAGGATGACACTAGGTACACTCAGTGTTTGCTAGTATAATGGCTTAGTTATCATGAGTTTGAGTGTGCAATGCAGGCAGAGGTGCTGCAAATATCTTTGCACTAGTGGGACTATACAGAAGTCCAATAGCCACGTTTAGGATGACACTAAGTTCACTCAGTGTTTGCTAGTATAATGGCTTAGTTATAATGAGTTTGAGTGTGCAATGCAGGCAGACGTGCTGCAAATATCTGTGCACTACTGGGACTATACAGAAGTCCAGCAGCCACGTTTAGGATGCCACTAGGTACACTCAGTGTTTGCTAGTATAATGGCTTAGTTATAATGAGTTGGAGTGTGCAGAGGTCAGGAGGGTACAGTGCCAGGGTTGTGGGGCTCTGGGTAGAGGAATGGAAGCCTGCCTTTCTATTCCCTCCTAATGGGGAAATGCAGCGAGGAAATCCCTGACCTTAGCTACACAGACGCTGTCATCTTGTGTAGCTGTTAAACTCTTTTTTCAGGACCTGTCACCTATGGCTCTGACCCTGCCCGAATGAGCCCTTAAAAGGACTGATAGAAAGTGCGATCCCTAAGCTGTCCAGCGCTGTGTATGGAGCGCATACAGCAGTATCGGCGATAGGACTCAGGACGGAGCTGCGCCAGTGATGTCTGACACCAAGGACGCAGAAGAGATAATGGCGTCCGGACGGGCAGATACTCGTTTTTATAATGCAGGGACATGTGACATGGACATCCTATCACACATGCCGTTGCTTCTCTGGCTAAAAGTCCACTTAGCTGTGTGTGTGTCTGGGATTGGCTGACATGCTGGCCCTCCCCACTAGACGCGCGCGCTTAGGGAAGGAAGACAAGGAAAAAAAAAAATGACGATCGCCATTATCCATACAGCAGTGATCTGAATGCGCTGTTCCCGCACACTAGGTACTAGAGAGGAAAAGAAGCAGGCATTGGCACTCAGCTCAATATATAATGCATGACAATCAATATATAAATAACCAGAAATCTTTTATTGAAAACATACCCCAATAAAAACATTTAAAAGGCAAAAAACACCAGACAAGATAAACAATGATAAGCTGTGGTGCTATACAATGATGCAAAATATTAACCAGCAAAGGACAAAATAGCCATAGGACATATCAATGAGTCCATTCAAGAGATGCAAAAACATACATATATAATGGCACAGCTGGATAATTGCACACATGAAATAACCCACCATAACAGAAGTACATCACTGTTAAGAGCCTAAGTAAGTAAAGTAGCAATCAGAAGTCTGGTGGACCCCCCATACCCAACGCGTGTCGCTCATCAAGTGAGCTTCATCAGGTGAGAATTCTCTCCTGATGAAGCTCAAAACACCTCATTCTCTCCTGATGAAGCTCACTTGATGAGCGACAGTGATGTACAGTGATGTACTTCTGTTATGGTGGGTTATTTCATGTGTGCAATTATCCAGCTGTGCCATTATATATGTATGTTTTTGCATCTCTTGAATGGACTCATTGATATGTCCTATGGCTATTTTGTCCTTTGCTGGTTAATATTTTGCATCATTGTATAGCACCACAGCTTATCATTGTTTATCTTGTCTGGTGTTTTTTGCCTTTTAAATGTTTTTATTGGGGTATGTTTTCAATAAAAGATTTCTGGTTATTTATATATTGATTGTCATGTATTATATATTGAGCTGAGTGCCAATGCCTGCTTCTTTTCCTCTCTAGTACCAATTGTTTACAGCAGACTGTGCACCCTCATTTTCTTATATTGGTTGGCTGTGCATTCCCTTTTTCTTGCTTCATTGTTCCCGCACACTATACACTGAAATGTCATAATAGTGTGAGTGACAGAGTGACTTACACTATTACAGCGGAAAGCCAGCTAGGAATTAACTGGTTTTTTTGCTGCTAGAACCGTTCTCGAACGTATCTAAAACTATCGAGCTTTTGCAAAAAAGCTCGAGTTCTAGTTCGATCTAGAACAGCCCCCAAAATCATTCGAGCTGCGAACTGGAGAACCACGAACCACGAACCGCGCTCAACTCTAACAATGACCTTATCTTCATGCCACATATTTCTATTTAAAATGAAACAATTGAGATGCAATTTAAGTGTAGACTTGTAGGTTTAATTAAAGGGATTGTAAAAAAGTATCCTAAGAAATGTTTAGGAATTGCAACCAGTTTCCAACATTGTCTCGGCATTTCAGGGGCTCAAAAGTAATTAGACAAATTTACTTTACCAAAAAGAAAATGTTCATTTTTAATAGTTTGTAGAAAATTACTTGCAAGCAATGACTGGCTTAAGTGGAAGCAATGTACGTCTCCAAACGCTGGCTTTCCTCCTTTGTGACACTTTGCCAGGCCCTCAAGTTTTGTCCCCTACATGGTATGGATGAAGTTGCTCCAGGCAGAGGAATGCAAACTAGAACTTTTTGGGCAAAATACTTTCTGTAGCTGAGAACCTGGTCAGAGATGATGGGAAGATGGATGGAGCTAAATACAAGGTGATCCTGGAGGAAAACATGTTAGAGGTTGCAAAAGACTTGGCACTGAGGTGTAGGTTCAACATCAAGCAGGATAATGACCCGAAACATACTGCCAGAATAACCATGGAATGGTTTAGATCAAAGCATATTCATGTGTGTGAAAGGTCCAGTCAAAGTCCAGACCTAACACCCATTAGGAAACTGTGGCAAGACTTCGAAATTGTCGTTCACACATGCTCTCTGTCTAATCTCAAGATCCAACCCAGCTTGAGTGCAGTTCTTATAGGTGGCTTTACACACTGCAACATCGCAAACGACATTGCTGTAACGTCACCGGTTTTGTGACGTAATAGCGACCTCCCCAGCGACATTGCAGTGTGTGAAACACATCAGCGACCTGGCCCCTGCTGTGAAGTTGCTGATCGCTACAAATCGTTCAGGACCATTCTTTGGTCCTTTGTTTCCCGCTGTGCAGCATGATCGCTAGAAAGTCTCAGTGTGTAAAGGGGACTTAAATGTGCAGGCAGCAGGAGCCGGCTTCTGCGGACACTGGTAACCACGGTAAACATCGGGAAACCAAGAAGCCCTGTCCTTGGTTACCCGATATTTACCTTCGTTACCAGCCTCCGCCGCTCTCACTGTCAGTGCCGGCTCCTGCTCCTTGCACGTGTAGCAGAGTACACATCGGGTAATTAACCCCATGTGTGCTGTAACTAGGAGAGCAGGGAGCCAGCGCAAAGCAGTGTGTGCTGCTCCCTGCTCTCTGCACGTGTAGCTGCGTGCGCTGGTAACCAAGGTAAATATCGGGTTGGTTACCCGATATTTACCTTAGTTACCAAGCGCAGCATCGCTTCAGTGCGTCGCTGCTGGCTGGGGGATGGTCACTGGTTGCTGGTGACAGCACACCAGCAACCCATGCAGCGATGCTCCAGCGATCCCTGCCAGGTCAGGTTGCTGGTGGGATCGCTGGAGCGTCTGACTGTGTGACCTCTCACCAGCAACCTCCTAGCAACTTACCAGCGATCCCTATCAGATTGTATCGTTGTTGGGATCGCTGGTAAGTTGTTTAGTGTGACGGTACCTTTAGAGTAGTGATGAGTGAACCCCTGGATATTCTGGTTTACCGAATCAGCACAGACTAAAAAAAATCAGGTTCGGCAGCCGAACATGACCATGGACGATGAACCCCATACAAGTCAATGGGAACAAGACATTCTGGGCTGTAAAATGAACATAATAGGTGTTAGGGGACTATAAATGGAAGTTAAATGGTAGTAAGAGCAGGATAGTTATACATAAACTTCTTTCACTGTCAACCATTTCTGCAAGTGACTGTGATTGCATACAGCCTGCTATACACGCGCCCCAACCTGTGTCCGCATCTGTGATTGGTTGCAATTGGTTTGCTGTATGGTAGTGTAACAAGTATTAAAGAAATAATTAAAAAAAAACTGCCATATTTTGATATCCAGCATGGGTAAAATAACAGCTACAGCCTGTAGCCCCCACCTGTGAACTTTACTATGTTTGGATATGAAAATAGAGGGGGAAAAAAGGTGTAGGTTCTCCACCATTTTTGATAATCAACCATGGAAAAGCAGGTCCCACAGTCTGATAGTCCGGCAGTCAGGTCACCTAAGGTCACACTGTAGGAACCTGAATGTGATCTCCAGTGAACTGAGTGATGTCACCTGCTCACAGTCAGGTCCCTCTCGGCTGTCAGTGATTCCTGGAGCCTGCAGAGAGCAGACATAATTTCCCTCTCTGCAGCCTCTGGATGTTGCAGAGCTGAAGATCGTCTTGCGATTTTATATTGATTGCATCAGATTTGCAAAGGTTTTTTGTGGGGTTAATAAAAGGGTGAAAAAGGGTGTGTGCATATTATTTCAAATAAAGAATTTTTTCAGTGTTTGCGTTTTATCTCTTTTCACTTACAGGATTAGTAATCGGAATATTTTATAGACATCTCCCATTGCTAATCCAGGGCTTGATGGCAGCTTTCATTTTTTGACAAATCACAGCCTACATTAACCCCTTTTATTACTCCGATTGCCATCGCACCAAGGCATTAGGGTTTGAGCTGGGTAGAGCACCAGAATTAGCACATCTACTGTGATATGCCTATTCTGAGCACTTGCAGGCTGGTATTTTTAGGCTGGGGGTGGGGCAATATCCATGGCTCCTCACATCCTGATAATACCAGTCCCCATCTGTTTTCTATGCGATGGCCGGTTATCAAAAATGGGGGGACCCTAAACTTTTTATAATTATTTATTTAAATAATTTAAAAAAAAAACCCAAAAAAAACTCCATAGGATCCCCTCTATTTTGATTTCCAGCCATGGTAAAGCTCACAGGTGGGTTTTTCAGCCTTAGCTCTTGTTTTACTTGCACTGGCTATCAAAATATGATGGGAGCCCAAATCATTTTTTAATTTTTTTTATTTACGTGTTTTTATACTACCATACATAAAACTGACTGCAACCAATCACAGATGAGGACACAGGGTGGGGGTGCATATAGCAGTCTGCAACCAATCACAGGCACTGGCACGGAGGGAGGGAGGCGGAAGCAGCGACTATTGATGAACCTTAATTAGCGGCCCAGAAAAAGTCTGACTGTAGTGTGATCGTCCTCAGGACCACCACTAAGAATTTCAGGGCCTCATACTGGCAAAATTTTGTAGCCCCCTTGAGACTCCACCCAGACTCCACTCCAGCTCCACCTCCACCCCTCAAACCTTATACATTTTCACCACCATTCTTGGAAAAACATATGTATGTGTTTATACACACACACACACACACACACACACACACACAGTAATAGCCAAAAGTGTTAGCACCCTTGAAGTTGTTTCAGTAAATGAAGCATTTCCCTTAGAAAATTAATAATACCCCCCCTACACCTCCCCTCTCCATAATATACCCTCTACACTGCCCCTCCTCATAATATCTCTCCCAGACTGCCGCTAAGTATAATATCCCCCCACACACACTGCCCCTCAGTGTACCTCCACACAATACCCTTGTGTATAATATCCCCACACACACTGCCCCATGTATAATATCTCTACACATATACTGCTCCTCTCTATAATACTCCCCACTCACTACCACTCTGTATAATATCACAGCACGCACACACTGACCCTCTGTGTAATATCCCTCAAGTACGCTGCTCCTTGTACACTATCCAACACACAAGCTGCCCCTCATATATATATACTGTATATATATATATATATATATACCCCTTCCTGGTATGTATGTCCCCATCCTGGTTTATTTTCCCCTTCCTAGCATAAATATCCTCTTCCTGGTATATATGTCCCCATCCAGGGACCCTCCTTTTATATATGTCCCCATCCCGGTTTTTCTCCCTATCTTGGTATATATGTTCCATCCTGGGAACTTCCTGGTATGTATATCCCACTCCTGGACACATTCTGGTATACGCGTATATGTCCCCATCCTGGTTTCTGTCCCTTTCCTGTTATTTATGTTCTCCTCCTGGTATATATGTCACCATCCTGTTTTTTGTCACCTTCCTGGTATATATCTCCTCCTTCTTGTATATATGTGCCCTTCATGGGCCTCTCCTCATATATTTTTCTACTGCAAATAGAAAAAAAAACAAATGTTACTCACCCTGAGCAGAAATGCATCTCAGCTGGATGTGTGCCCTCCACACATCCAGCTAAAGCAAGGAAGGGACTGCAGTCAGCAGGTGCCCCCACTGCCCGGGGCTGCAGTCAGCAGGCGCCCCCACCACCCGGGGCCGCAGTCAGCAGGTGCCCCCACCACTCGGGGCTGCTGCCAGCAGGCGCCCTCACCACCCGGGGCTGCAGTCAGCAGACATCCCCACCACCCGGGGCTGCAGTCAGTGGGCCCCTCCACCACCCTGTGCTGCAGTCAGCAGGCCCCCACCACCCTGTGCTGCAGTCAGCAGGCCTCCACCACCGTGTGCTGCAGTCAGAAAGCCTCCACCACCCTGTGCTGCAGTCATCTGGCCCCTCCACCCAGGGCTTCGTCAGTTGGCCCCTTAACCACCCAAGGCTGCAGTCAGCAGGTGCCCCCACCACCCGGGGATGCAGTCAGCGGGCCCCTCCACCACCCTGTGCTGCAGTCAGCAGGCCCCCACCACCCTGTGCTACAGTCAGAAGGTCCCCACCACCCTATGCTGCAGTCAGCAGGACCCCACCACCCTGTGCTGCTGTCAGCAGACCCCCAACACCCTGTGCTGCAGTCCGTGGGCACCTCCACCCCCAGCGATCTTCAGCTCATAGAGCGCCTACCTCTCCCTGCGGGATGCCAAGCGCTCGCCAGCTCTGCATTGCCCGCAGCACTGTAATGAGGCGCAGAGTGAGGACATTCATCATGCTGGGCCACGGGATGACACACAGCCTCCCTGCTCTGCTCCTCTCACAGTGTCTCACCACATGGTTAATTTGCATGCGATGCCCTAGAAGGGCTTCCCATGCACCTTAGTCACATGCACTAGTGGCTGATGTGACAAGGCTGGGCCCCTCTGCTGCGGCTGTGACTGGGGCTTGGTGAAGAGGGGGGCCAAGACTTTTGTAAAGTTAAGTAATTACCCCAGGCTTGGCCGGGCCCCCCCCTCTTCACCAGGCCAGGTACACCAGTCACAGTAGTAATACCCTGACAGCGGCCCTGATCGTCCTGGAAACATGGTATTATAACTGTTTTGCTCTTACTACAATTTAACTTAATTTAATTTCATTTTTTTTACAGTAATTTCCTGGCCAATGACAACCATGCTTGGTATTGCTGCGACGGCCCCGGAAGCCTAAAAACTTGCTAATTGGCTGCTCTGCAACCCTTCAACAAGCTTTATTCGGGTGACAAACCCGATCAGGAACTGGATGTACTACAGTCAAAATTCTGTGTTTCGGGTTCAGCACCAGAAACAAGGTGTCCGGTATGGACCCCAAACTTTACAGTTTGAGATCACTCATCCCTACTTATGAGCACCATTTGAAAATAGTTTGCAACTACTTTGCATGTTCATGCAGTGCTGCTAGACTTCAGTACAAGCTGTTAACTTAGGTAATGAACCATAAGCAATATAATAAAAAAGATCACTCTGTTCCTGACAACAGAATGTATTTTTAATAACAAATAATTTCAAAAGTTGCTTGTTTTTAAAAGACCTTTCAATCTCACCCATAGAAGGACATGGGAATAACCCTGTTTTCCTATTCACTAGAGATTTACTAATCAATTTGATGTAAATTGAAATCAAGTCAAATTTTCTGACACGTGTAGGTCCTGGTGAATTCAAACTATTTGGGATTCAATTTGCCCCTAAAAAAGTCTTCTGACCTCATATACATTGTATAGGAGAACACAGAAATAGGGTTTTATCTGTGAGGTACGGTGAACCCGGGATTTAGGTTTTGCTTACCTGGGGGGGTTGTGTTAGACACAACCACTTGGATAAATCTTGGAACGACAGATGTTACAGCCCCAGTATCAAGGATACTTTGTGATAGCCAGTAGACATGGAAAGGGTTGACAGCGGCACTGCTGTGCAATAAAGTTGAATGCTGGATCTTCAGTATGTGACTTTATTCTACGCATTTCAGAGTAATTTCTTTTTTCTTTGGTGTTTCTTTTTCTATGTATTAATTCATTTCTAGATTCTTTATCCACTATGTCAATAACTATATTTAATAGATGTTTTTATAGCCTCTCTGAGATAATCTGCAACATACTAACCTCATCATAACCTATATGAAAACCTTAGCCGGTAACGTAGCAGACATTTTAGGGTGATTTAGAATAAAGTATGTAAATCCTCACAGCTCAGAAAAGGAGATAGGAAGATAAAAGCCCAAAGCATTGGACTAATACTCCATACAGTTATGTATTGTACAACTACAGTAGTGTACATTAGTATATGTTAGTATAAAAGTCTGTGAATAGTGATGAGTGAACATGGATGATACTCCTTGGTACTCAATTGAAAATTGGGGTGCTCAGGTATGCTTTTTACTCGATTGAGTATTGCAGGTGTTTGAGCACCATGCTCGAGTTCCCGTACCACACGTTTTGCGGCTGTTAAGCCTGCTTTACACCTTACGATCCAGCATACGATATCGTATGCGATCGTAACTGCTCCCATCGTACGTGCGGCACGTTCAATTTGTTGAATGTGCCGCACAAACGATTAACCCCTGTCACACGTACTTACCCGTCCATACGACCTCGCTGTGGGCGGCGAATGTCCACTTCCTGGAGTGGGAGGGACGTTCGGCGTCACGGCGATGTCACGCGGCAGCCAGCCAATAGAAGAGGAGGGGTGGATCTGAGTGGGACGTAAACATCCCGCCCACCTCCTTCCTTCCGCATTGCTGGCCGGGAGCCGCAGGACGCAGGTAAAATCTGTTCATTGTTCCCATGGTGTCACACATTGCAATGTGTGCTACCCCGGGTACGATGAACAATCTGACATTCAATTCTAGAGAAATGAACGATGTGCATGCGATGAACGTTTTACCATTCAATCGCAATTGCACGTACCTGTCACACACTGCAATGTACCTTACGATCCCGGATGTGCGTCACTTACGACGTGACCCTGCCGACACATTGTAAGATACATTGCAGCGTGTAAAGCGGGCTTTAGACAACCAGTATACTTATGGCGATTTCCTTCATACATGATAATGCTGTAGCCACATTGTCTACTGGCATTACTGTGATTAGCCAGCTGCATTGCATTATCAAGTCATATATGAGACCCGGAGGCAGGATGCTCAGCACACTCTCGTCTGGAAGCAGTTCAGGAAGCGTTGAACTTGGAGGGAGAGCTTAGATTAGAACAGGTATAAGGGAGTGTTTAATTGCTCTTGCAGTACATTGTATATTGTACACTTGCACCCTTTAATGCCTTTCATGTGGCACTAAAGGGTGTTTTTAGTATTTTTTAACCTCATAAATAAATAATTTTTAAAAAATGAAGTGGGGTCTCCCCCTTTTTTGATAACAAGCCAAACAAAAAGAGACAGCTTTGGATAATAATTTTTGGGTTGTTGGTAGTTGTGTAATGTCAGCTGTCATCAAGGCCAGGGGATTAGGAATGGAGAGGCGTTTATCAGACAACCCCATTACTAACCCAGTAATAAAAAAAAACACATACACAAAGGAAAAAAAATGTTTATTTGTATAAAGACTCCTCCACGAATAGTTTATTTGAATAAAGACTCCCCACACTTTATTGCTCGTTCACCAAAAATGGTGCCAGTAAGTAGTGATGACAACTCTCATCAGGGACCTAAGCTCAACTCTGCACTCAGCAAAATCTGGCTGCTCTAGAATTGGCACATCTAATGTTATGAGCCAATTCTGGGGCAGCTACAGGCTGTTATTTATAGGTTGGGAAGAGCCAAATGACCATGGACCTTTCCAGCCTGATAATACCAGTTTGCACCTGTCTGCGTTACTTTGGTTGGTTCTCAAAAATTAAGGTGTTGTTTGCTTTTCAATTGTTTATTTAATTCCCAGCAGCAACCTGGGAGTCAGAGATGCATTAATGTGTCTTGCCCATGCTGTTTCCATTCCATTCCATTTGAGAGTTGTTTCCTTTCACTTCAGTGATTTTTCTGGCTCCCTAGCCCTTCTATTAGGGTCTTCCATTAAAATACTTGCATTTCCCATTGACTTCCATTACACTCAGTACTGGAGTTGAACCTGTCCGAGCGTCTGACCTGCTTAATTCGAGTTCCGAGCACTCAATAATTTCAGTGCTCGCTCATGCCTATCTGTGAATAACACAGAGATTCAATTAATAAGGGGAGAGAGAGGTCGGAATGGTGCCAACAACAGTGCCTGACTTGGTTTATTTGATCAGTGATATATTGTAGCTGGCATCTGTCTTGCTGCATTTGAATTTAAAAAAAATCCACATTTTTTTTCATTCTTAATGCACTAGAAATCAACAACAAGGCACCACAATATTTTTTCCAAAAATTAAAGGATCTGAAATCAGTGTTAAGGTATCGTCACACTAAACAACTTACCAGCGATCCCAACCAACGATACAACTTGATAGGGATCGCTGGTGAGTTGCTAGGAGGTCGCTGGTGAGATGTCACACAGTCAAACCTTAACAACGACGCACCAATGATCCGGAGATCCATAAACAACTTGTACAACAACATCGTTGGTCACTGAGACCTGTCACATTGAACGATTAACAATATATAAGCGTGCATCTACGTTGCCTTTTCTGCGCCCCCTCTGCTCCTATTGGTAATCGTAAGTGCATTGTAACTGGCGTGGAAGTCAGAAGCCTGGATAGCTTATAAGATCCGCAAACCAGCACGCAAGCCTGGAGGTCTCTACTAGAGTTGAGCGCGGTTCGTGGTTCGTGGTTCTCCAGTTCGCGGCTCGAGTGATTTTTGGGCTGTTCGAGATCGAACTAGAACTCGAGCTTTTTGCTAAAAGCTCGATAGTTCTAGATACGTTCGAGAACGGTTCTAGCAGCAAAAAGCAGGGCTTTTTACAGCTACAGTGAGCAGGAGCCATCGCTGGCAGCCTGCCACAAGCTGGTAACCAAGATAAACATCGGGTATCCAAGCAAAGCGCTTTGGTTAGTAACCCGATGTTTATCTTAGTTACGTGCAGGAAGCCCACACTTTCCCGCTCAGCTCGCTCCACCCCCTCCTGCCCGCGGCATGTACACATACATACACATACACAAACACACACACACACACACATCCACCCCCCCCCCCGCCCGCCCGCCCGCCCGCCCGCCCGCTCGCTCGCTCGCTCGCTCGCTCGCTCGGCTTACCTGCGGTGATGAAGTCCCGCCATCCCGACCTCAGCGCTGTCACTGTCCTCCATGGCCGCCGCTTGTCACATCACCTCTCGCTTCCGACCCGAGACTGACACTGGCGGTGACGTCACGGACCTCTCGCGATACTTGATGTGAAGGCGCCGGTCATTGACCTCAGTGACAGGGGCTGTCAGTGTGCTGGAGATCAGCGCAGGTAATGTACCTCACTGACAGCAGCACTTCTCATGCCCTGCAGTGACCTGGGCTGACCCATTGATGTTAGCTCAGGTCACTGCACTGCTCTCCCAGCCAATGGGGAACATCCTGCTCTTCATTGACTGGGACAGTGTGCATCGTCATGGCAACCCCTTGGATTACATCAGACCTGGATTTGTTTTTCAATCTAATAAATTGGTTAAAGAGGGAATGTTTTGGGGAGTGTTTTTTCAAATAAAAATGTGTTTGTCGTGTATTTTTTTTTATTACTGACTGGGTTGGTGATGTCGGGTATCTGATAGACGCCTGACCTCACCAACCCCAGGGCTTGATGCCAGGTGACATTACACATCTGGTATTAACCCCAAATATTACCCCGTTTGCCACCGCACCAGGGCGCGGGATGAGCTGGGGCGAAGCACCAGGATTGGCGCATCTAATGGATGCGCCACTTCTGGGGCGGCTGCGGCCTGCTATTTTTAGGCTGGGGAGATTCCAATAACCATGGACCTCCCTAGTCTGAGAATATCAGGCCCCAGCTGTCTGCTTTACCTTGGCTGGTGATCCAATTTTGGGGGACCCCTACGTGGTTTTTTTTTTTAATTATTTATTTAATTTAAAATAACAGCGTGGGGTGCCCTCAGTTTTGGATTACCAGCCAAGGTGAGGTTGCCAGCTGTGGTCTGCAGGCTGCAGCCGTCTGCTTTACCCTAGCTGGCTACAAAACTAGGGGGAACCCTATGTCATTTTTTTTTTCATTTTTTTGGCTAAATACAAAGCTAAGCACCCCTTAGTGCCACATGAAAGGTACCAAAGGGTGTTCCACTTTTTCTCCATTTTTTTCTCCACTTTCTCTCCACTTTTTCTCCACTTTTTCTCCATTTTTTTCTCCACTTATTCTCCACTTTTTCTCCTCTTATTCTCCACTTTTTCTCCACTTTTTCTCCACTTTTTCTCCTCTTATTCTCCACTTTTTCTCCACTTTTTCTCCACTTTTTCTCCATTTTTTTCTCCACTTTCTCCACTTTTTCTCCACTTTTTTCTCCACTTTTTCTCCTCTTATGCTCCACTTTTTCTCCTCTTAATCTCCACTTTTTCTCCACTTTTTCTCCACTTTTTCTCCACTTTTTTCTCCACTTTTTCTCCTCTTATGCTCCACTTTTTCTCCACTTTTTCTCCACTTTTTCTCCACTTTTTCTCCACTTTTTCTCCACTTTTTCTCCACTTTTTCTCCTCTTAATCTCCACTTTTTCTCCTCTTATGCTCCACTTTTTCTCCACTTTTTCTCCACTTTTTCTCCACGTTTTCTCCACTTTTTTCTCCACTTTTTCTCCTCTTATGCTCCACTTTTTCTCCACTTTTTCTCCACTTTTTCTCCACTTTTTCTCCACGTTTTCTCCACGTTTTCTCCACTTTTTTCTCCACTTTTTCTCCTCTTATGCTCCACTTTTTCTCCACTTTTTCTCCACTTTTTCTCCACTTTTTCTCCACGTTTTCTCCACGTTTTCTCCACTTTTTTCTCCACTTTTTCTCCTCTTATGCTCCACTTTTTCTCCACTTTTTCTCCACTTTTTCTCCTCTTAATCTCCACTTTTTCTCCACTTTTTCTCCACTTTTTCTCCACTTTTTTCTCCACTTTTTCTCCACTTTTTCTCCTCTTATGCTCCACTTTTTCTCCACTTTTTCTCCACTTTTTCTCCACTTTTTCTCCACTTTTTCTCCACTTTTTCTCCACTTTTTCTCCTCTTAATCTCCACTTTTTCTCCTCTTATGCTCCACTTTTTCTCCACGTTTTCTCCACTTTTTTCTCCACTTTTTCTCCTCTTATGCTCCACTTTTTCTCCACTTTTTCTCCACTTTTTCTCCACTTTTTCTCCACTTTTTCCTCCACGTTTTCTCCACGTTTTCTCCACTTTTTTCTCCACTTTTTCTCCTCTTATGCTCCACTTTTTCTCCACTTTTTCTCCACTTTTTCTCCTCTTAATCTCCACTTTTTCTCCACTTTTTCTCCATTTTTTCTCCACTTTTACTCCACTTTTTCTCCACTTTTTTCTCCACTTTTTCTCCTCTTATGCTCCACTTTTTCTCCACTTTTTCTCCACTTTTTTCTCCACTTTTTCTCCTCTTATGCTCCACTTTTTCTCCACTTTTTCTCCACTTTTTCTCCACTTTTTCTCCTCTTATGCTCCACTTTTTCTCCACTTTTTCTCCACTTTTTCTCCTCTTAATCTCCACTTTTTCTCCACTTTTTCTCCACTTTTTCTCCACTTTTTCTCCACGTTTTCTCCACGTTTTCTCCACTTTTTTCTCCACTTTTTCTCCTCTTATGCTCCACTTTTTCTCCACTTTTTCTCCACTTTTTCTCCACGTTTTCTCCACGTTTTCTCCACTTTTTTCTCCACTTTTTCTCCTCTTATGCTCCACTTTTTCTCCACTTTTTCTCCACTTTTTCTCCTCTTAATCTCCACTTTTTCTCCACTTTTTCTCCACTTTTTCTCCACTTTTTCTCCACTTTTTTCTCCACTTTTTCTCCACTTTTTCTCCTCTTATGCTCCACTTTTTCTCCACTTTTTCTCCACTTTTTCTCCACTTTTTCTCCACTTTTTCTCCACTTTTTCTCCACTTTTTCTCCTCTTAATCTCCACTTTTTCTCCTCTTATGCTCCACTTTTTCTCCACGTTTTCTCCACTTTTTTCTCCACTTTTTCTCCTCTTATGCTCCACTTTTTCTCCACTTTTTCTCCACTTTTTCTCCACTTTTTCTCCACTTTTTCCTCCACGTTTTCTCCACGTTTTCTCCACTTTTTTCTCCACTTTTTCTCCTCTTATGCTCCACTTTTTCTCCACTTTTTCTCCACTTTTTCTCCTCTTAATCTCCACTTTTTCTCCACTTTTTCTCCATTTTTTCTCCACTTTTACTCCACTTTTTCTCCACTTTTTTCTCCACTTTTTCTCCTCTTATGCTCCACTTTTTCTCCACTTTTTCTCCACTTTTTTCTCCACTTTTTCTCCTCTTATGCTCCACTTTTTCTCCACTTTTTCTCCACTTTTTCTCCACTTTTTCTCCTCTTATGCTCCACTTTTTCTCCACTTTTTCTCCACTTTTTCTCCTCTTAATCTCCACTTTTTCTCCACTTTTTCTCCACTTTTTCTCCACTTTTTCTCCACGTTTTCTCCACGTTTTCTCCACTTTTTTCTCCACTTTTTCTCCTCTTATGCTCCACTTTTTCTCCACTTTTTCTCCACTTTTTCTCCACTTTTTCTCCACGTTTTCTCCACGTTTTCTCCACTTTTTTCTCCACTTTTTCTCCTCTTATGCTCCACTTTTTCTCCACTTTTTCTCCACTTTTTCTCCTCTTAATCTCCACTTTTTCTCCACTTTTTCTCCACTTTTTCTCCACTTTTTCTCCACTTTTTTCTCCACTTTTTCTCCACTTTTTCTCCTCTTATGCTCCACTTTTTCTCCACTTTTTCTCCACTTTTTCTCCACTTTTTCTCCACTTTTTCTCCACTTTTTCTCCACTTTTTCTCCTCTTAATCTCCACTTTTTCTCCTCTTATGCTCCACTTTTTCTCCACGTTTTCTCCACTTTTTTCTCCACTTTTTCTCCTCTTATGCTCCACTTTTTCTCCACTTTTTCTCCACTTTTTCTCCACTTTTTCTCCACTTTTTCCTCCACGTTTTCTCCACGTTTTCTCCACTTTTTTCTCCACTTTTTCTCCTCTTATGCTCCACTTTTTCTCCACTTTTTCTCCACTTTTTCTCCTCTTAATCTCCACTTTTTCTCCACTTTTTCTCCATTTTTTCTCCACTTTTACTCCACTTTTTCTCCACTTTTTTCTCCACTTTTTCTCCTCTTATGCTCCACTTTTTCTCCACTTTTTCTCCACTTTTTTCTCCACTTTTTCTCCTCTTATGCTCCACTTTTTCTCCACTTTTTCTCCACTTTTTCTCCACTTTTTCTCCTCTTATGCTCCACTTTTTCTCCACTTTTTCTCCACTTTTTCTCCTCTTAATCTCCACTTTTTCTCCACTTTTTCTCCACTTTTTCTCCACTTTTTCTCCACTTTTTCTCCACTTTTTTCTCCTCTTATGTTCCACTTATTCTCCACTTTTTCTCCACTTTTTCTCTACTTTTTCTATGGTCGGTCTACCCATTAGCTCTGCCATGCATAGTGTAGCTCTACACCTACTGCACATGTTACTTTATGATTGACATCTCTTTCGTACCAGAGCTGTCTAAGTCTACTCTGACCCCATATTTGTCATTACTATATTGTCCTTGTACTGTATTATGACATTTGTATCATGTGTTTCATTTCTTGCTGTGTTGCAATTTTTTTGCTGCATCCCAATTGTACCTCTACATTGTTCGAGTTTATGTTATTGTTCTCTCACTCTTATGTGATACTGATTATTGTCATTTTTCATGATTACAAGCAGATAAGTCCAATCTGACGAAGGCTCAGGCCGAAACGTCATTTGTAACTTGTTTTGGACAAAAACATATATGCTTATGAAAAAAAAATTTTCTTAATACGGACCAATAAAGAGTGATTTTGCATTACTATCCGTTGTGACTTACTGACTTAGTCTGGGAGATATAGAGTGCCGAGGTTACTCACTAATTTTATCTATTATTACCTCTGAGCACCTATATACCAGTGAGCAGAGCTTCCTCTACAGTAGTTCTCCTGATTAGGCATGCCCTTACCTCATGAGCAGGGCATTGCAGCTTTGGTAGCAACCATTACGACATGGACTCTGCTGCTGTGGACCCGGGGAGAGTGAGTGCAGATTCATTGCACCCACACTCCTCACATGAAGGGTCCGCACTCCTAGAAAATGGGGGATACGTTCCCTGAGTGTCTCCCCCCCCATATTCTAGACGGTCCAGAGTCGTCGTGGGACCCCTTTATTTTTTTTCTTACAATAAATTGGTGAAAGAGGAAATGTTTTGGGGACTGTTTTTTCAAATAAATTTCTTTTGTCGATTTTTTGTTTTTGTTAGTACTGACAGTTTATGATGTTGGGTATCTAATAGACGCCATGACATCACAAACTGCTGGGCTTGATCTCAGGTGACTTTACAGCTAGTATCAACCCGATTTATTACCCCGTTTGCCACTGCACCAGGGCACGGGATGAGCTGGGGTGAAGCGCCAGGATTGGCGCATCTAGTGGATGCGCCACGTCTGGGGTGCCTGCGGCCTGCTATTTTTAGGCTGTGAAGGCCCAATAACTATGGACCTTCCCACCCTGAGAATACCAGACCACAGCTGTCCGCTTTACCTTGGCTGGTGATCCAATTTGGGGGGTCCCCTACTTTTATTGTGTAATTATTAATATTTATAAAATAATTATAAAAAAGAGCCTGAGGGGACCTCCACATTGGATCCCCAACCACGGTAAAGCTGCCAGCTGTGGTTTTCAGGCTACAGCCGTCTGCTTTACCCTAGCTGGCTATCAAAAATGGGGGGACCCAACGTAATTTTTTTTTTTTAACTATTTTTTAAATAGAAAAAATTAATGGGCTTCCCTGTATTTTGATTGCCAACCAAGGTAACGGCAGGCAGATGGGGGTGGCAACCCATAGCTGTCTGCTTTATCTGCGCTGAGAATCAAAAATACCGCGGAGCGCTACGTCATTTTTTTAAAGATTTATTTTTACAGCACTGTGATGTCCAGCAATCAAAATACAGGGAAGCCCATTTTATTTTTAGTTATTTAAATAAATAATTAAAAAAAATATATGTTAGCTCCCACTGCATTTTTTGTATTGCTAGCTAAGGGTAATCCAAGCAGCTACTGGCTGCTAACCCCCACTGCTTGGTGTTACCTTCACTGGCAATGGAAAATCCAGGGAAGCATTTTTTTTTTTTTTTGCCAAAAAGCTACAAAAAAAGGACGTGAGCTTCGCCATATTTTTGTATGCTAGCCAGGTATAGCAGGCAGGTGCTGGAAGAGTTGGATACAGCGCCAGAAGATGGCGCTTCTATGAAAATGCCATTTTCTGAGGCGGCTGCAGACTGCAAATCGCAGCAGTGGGGCCCAGAAAGCTCAGGCCAACCTGTGCTGCGGATTCCAATCCCCAGCTGCCTAGTTGTACCTGGCTGGACACAAAAATGGGGCAAAGCCTACGTCATTTGTTTTCTAATTATTTCATGAAATTCATGAAATAATAAAAAAAGGGCTTCCCTTTATTTTTGGTTCCCAGCCGGGTACAAATAGGCAACTGGGGGTTGGGGGCAGCCGTACCTGCCTGCTGTACCTGGCTAGCATACAAAAATATGGCGAAGCCACATAATTTTTTCAGGGGGCAAAAAACTTCTGCATACAGTCCTGGATGGAGTATGCTGAGCCTTGTAGTTCTGCAGCTGCTGTCTGTCTGTATGGAGAAGAGCAGACAGCAGCTGCAGAACTACAAGGCTCAGCATACTCCATCCAGGACTGCATGCAGAAGTTTTTTGCCCACCAAAAAAATGACGTGGGCTTCGCCATATTTTTGTATGCTAGCCAGGTACAGCTGGCAGCCACGGGCTGCCTCCAACCCCCAGTTGCCTATTTGTACCCGGCTGGGAACCAAAAATATAGGGAAGCCCGTTTTTTTTAATTATTTCACTTATTTCATGAAATAATTAAAAAACAAATGACGTGGGCTTCGCCCTATTTTTGTGTCCAGCCGGGTACAACTAGGCAGCTGGGGATTGGAATCCGCAGCACAGGTTAGCCCGAGGTTTGTGGGCGCCTCTGCTGCGGATTTCAGTCCGCAGCCGTCCCAGAAAATGGCGCTCTCATAGAAGCGCCATCATCTGGCGCTGTATCCAACTCTTCCAACAGCCCTGGAGCCGGGTGGCTTGTTGGGTAATCATGAGTTAATACTGGCTTTGTTTTACCAGCCAGTATTAAGCCAGAGATTCTTAATGTCAGGCACGTTTGACCCGGCCATTAAGAATCTCCAATAAAGGGTTAAAAAAAGACACCACACAGAGAAAAAATACTTTAATAGAAATAAATACACAGACACATTAGAGACTCCATCTTTATTACCCCTGTCAGCCCTCCACGATCCTGCTCTTCTGTCTTCTTTCTTTCTAGTGTAGTAGTAGTGACGATTGTAGTGAGGGGCATCACTTGGGGCTGGGGAACCTCCATCCTAACTACAATGCTCACTACAATCGGGAAGCAGCGTGCAGCCTTCACTCCGTGAGTGATCACTGCTGGCTGCTAGCGGTAACAGCGGTAACGCTGACAGACGCGTTACTATAGCAACGGTGCTCCCGGAGCCGCGGTTAGCGGTGACGTCACCGCTAACTGCGTTGCTATGGCAACGGTGATCTCCGTTAATGACCGGCTGTGTCAGCCGGTCCCTAACGGAACGGGGAGTCGACCGTGTGCTAGAGCATGTCGCCGGTACACGGCGATACACATATGTGCACCGTGTACCGGAGAGATGCACTCGCAGGTCCTACATGACGTGTCATAGTCATGTGACCAGTCTGTAGCCAATGAGATAATAGCCACGTGACTGGTCACATGGCTATTTTGACGTCACGATAGGTCCTGCTTCTCTGCTGGCAGTGCAGGTCACCGGGAGGATTCAGCGATCATCGGATGGAATAGCGGCAGGAGACAGAGTGCAGAAGGGATCGCGAGGACCGGTAAGTGTTATGGCAATGTTTATTAACTGTTTGTGTACATTTATAATGCATTTTTATGTGTTTGTGATTGCCTCCCATTATAGCCTATTGGTTCTAGTTCGGTTCGTCGAACGTTCGACGAGCCGAACTCGAGCCAGACCCCCCGTTCGGCGAACCGCCTCGAGCCGAACCGGGACCGGTTCGCTCATCTCTAGTCTCTACTATGATCCAAAAAGCTGTATGTGTTTGTGAACAAAGGACCGAAGTGAGACCTTTTGCTTAGTTGTGACCACCAATCGCAGTTGAAGAGGGCGTTGTAAAGGAAAGGCTAAACCACGCCTGCGTCACTGAATTCTGAGTCGCCAACTAGTTGCTGGTTGTTGATAAGGTGTCAGACATGTTGCCCAGCGGGACACCAACAACCAAAAAATGGTGCAAGCCATTCAGCAACAACCAGCAACTTCACAGCAGGGGCCAGGTTGTTGCTGGATGTCACACACAGCAACATCACTAGCAACATTGCTGTTATGTCACAAAAAGTGTGACTCATCAGCGATGTTGCTAGAGACAATGTGCTTACTGGCCACAAAAGGCTGTACTGTTTATTGGGCAATCCTTTTTGGGAAAAGTTGTTTGTTTTTTTAAATACAAAAGAAAATTCTGTAAAATTAAAACATTTAACTCACACTGTCTATCACATAAAATCTGTGTATGTCACAAACAATTTTATTTTTAAGCATCTGTTTTACAAGTAAATAATTTATATATCACACTAATACAGCAACCACTAGCAAGTGATGGTTTTTTGCACATGGAGCTACCTAGCATTTCCTATCATAGATCGCCCTCGTACCTATGTTAGCCTATGGGGTAATTCACATATCTGTTTTTTACCTCACACTGAGTGGTCTGCACAAAAGCACAGAGACTTGAGTGACATTGATAGAAGTGTTGGATCAAACTCGCCATGTCTGTGGGTCCATGAACAAGTCATACAGAACTCATGCCATATGTGTGCTGTCTTTTTTCATGGACTGTTTAGTAGGTGAACTTTGAGAAAGCTCCATTGGTTAATTTATCCTCTACTTTAGAAGTACCAATACTTTAATCCAATGGTATGTCCACTCCTAAGCTTTACAATTGTGTTATTTTACAATTCTTCCACATTCGTTTTGCAATTAGTTGAAAAAAGAAAGGATTATCCTCACTTAATTAATTGTTACGGGAGCTAATGAAATGCTAAACAGTCGACATTGACAGTTTGTTCACTTTAATGATCAGAAGTAAGCCGGTGAGAAATAAATGCTAAGATAAAAAGAGAGATATTCCAACATTATAATTTTCTGTTCTCTGCCAGGTCATAAAAGTATTAATGTCTTGGCTTAATAGTAATAAAATGCCAATGATATTTTGTCCTTGCCGGACACTCTGGACACTGCACACATCTCTATTAATGACATGCGAGTTACAGCCATCATAACACCTCTCTTCAAGCAAAGGGGAATTTCATGTGACACAGAAAATCTGTTTGCTATCAATTCTGCAAACACGGCATCTGCCAGATTGCCAAGATCCATCTCAGGGATGAAAATCAATTAATATTCTAATTTATCTGTCATTATTGGTCACAGTGCATTATTCATCCCAATTTAGAGTCCTACATGATCATTCTTGAAAGACATATGTGGGAATATTTTCTCACTCATATTCCATCAGTTCAAAGAGTGATTTACATAAAGATGATATACAGCTTTTAGCCCCCTCTGCCTCACAAACTGTGAAAATATATCTTATGTGAAAAACATCAATATACATAGCCTAATAGGAGATTTAGTAATTAGTTATCATAAATGTAAGTAATGTATTTACTACCCTTTGGGTCACTTTCAATCACTGTCATATTTATTTAGTCCAAAAAGGGGGTTGATCTCCTACCCTGAAATGAGACAGAACTAGAATTAAAGAGGTTGTCCACTACTTTTAAATTGATGGACTATCCTTAGGATTGGTCATAAATGTCTGATCGGCTCGGGTCCGACACTCGACACTCTCGTCGATCAGCTGTAATCAGTGGCAGCAGAAATGCTCAGATCAGGAGCTGATCCATCTTCTCTTAGCGGTACTGCCCATCCTCCTCTTATAGATTTGAATGGAAGGTGTATGTACAGTACTCAGCCCTTGCTGCTTTCAGTTGACAGGGCCACCGACGTCAAGAACAGCTGATCGGCGGGAGTTCCTGGTGTTAGATACCATCAGACATTGATGACCTATTCTAAGGCTAGGCCATCAATGTTAAAGTAGGGGACAAGCCTTTAGCATTGAACTTGTCTCTTAAGTTAAATGTACATATATATATATATACCAATATATATATACACACATATATATATATATATAAAACAGATTATATTTAACCAAATTATCACTATCCTTACAATGTTTCGTATAGCTTCTTATTATTTCTCCAGGTCCATAAACTAAAACCTGTGGCCCCAATGCAAGATTTGTAATAGGGCCAACCTGATCTTTTCCACTTATAAAGCTTTAATAGTGTATTCAAAAATATCAGAGAAGGCTTTAGGTGTCTTCAGGCATAAGGGCAAGCTATATTACTTCTATACCTCCTGTTCTGCTGCTATTTGAGTACTCTAGGGTTGCTTGATTGTTATTGATTTGGGAGCATTGTAACCTGTCATAAAGGCAGGCAATGTGTCTTCTATGATGACTATGGAAAATCAAGACTGACTAATGTTCTTATGGCATAAGGAAATATAGAATTCACTATAGTGAAAAAATCACTAAGATGCAAAATCACAGTAATTAACTCTTGTTATAAGGGTTGTTTGTGCATATATTGATAATCTATCCTCAAGAGAGGTAATCAATATCAGATCAGTTGGGGTCCAACATCCAGTAGCCCCACCGATCATTTGTTATCTGCTACAGCAGTGGTCAGATGTAGATATTGAACAGACCTTAACAGTGGTACTACAGATTATCCACTATTTAAGAGAATAAGATCCAATCTGGAGCATCCGATGTCAGGAAGTATATATTGCAGGAGGCTGGGCTTATCAGCATAGCTTTATGTGTACATCCGACTGCAGCCTGAGCTGAAAATGGCTGATTTGTGGGAGTGCCACATGTCAGACCCCGATAATCAGGTATCGATGACCTAACCCAAGTATATATTGCCAATATTACATGCCTAGAAAACCCCTTTCAATTCATGAAAATTATGTTGCACAGTATACACAGCATAGATAGTTGTGCATTGCACCCCTCAAAACATAATATAGTTACTTGAGGCCTTCAATATTATAAAAAATACTAAAACTTTGGATTTTAGATTATTACCAGAAGACAGGATTTACATCAAAATGAAAAATGCAGATCATTCAGAATCCATTAAATGCATTATTCTCAAATGACATTAGTGAAACCAGAAAGTTGAACAAAAAATATAACTATACTGAAAGCTCATTCTGAATATATTATTATAATAAAAAGTAAATTGCTGCTCTAATGGTATGGTATAATGTTATTATTACTAATACAAAGTGCATGCTTCCCAATTGCTTTACTTACATGGAATTTTATTCAGCTCATTCATGAACTTCTCTTTGAGCTTTGAAAAGTGATTATCCTTCCCTTCACCTGGGGCCATGGCTTCTGTGACATTCTCCCGTGATACAGATGAGGCGACTGTTGTTTGGGGTGCTGTCATCGGCTGGGACTTCATTTTGGCCCCAAGGAACTGTTGAAGATCAAAGATAAAGAGAAAAATATTATTTCAAAAGATGAAGCCCATCTCCGAGCTCCTGAAATAATCAAAAGCTGCATCTGCAGTGCACCTGCTCACGAAACCAATATTACACCACTTATGTATTCATTTCTGTGCGCTTCATATAATATTAAACAAGTACAAAGAAAACATTTTCCTATTTCACATTGTAGTCTCATAATCGTTATCATAAGTTATGGTAAGTATATAAATGATAATAGACGGTTAATTATAATTGTAAAATATGAAAAGAATTTCTGTTAAGATACAACGTACAATGCCGTTAGTACATTTACAGGTAAACGAGTGCAGCTTCAGTTTTCAGTTGGATTTTTAAGTATTAGAGAATATTTTATAATGTGAATTACTATATTAAGCAGAGTTTTAATATGTCGAGTATTGTTTGGAGGTGAATCCTGTAAATCTGAGTGACACTATCAATGATCTACTTCCATAATTTTCTTTGCACATCTGCTTTTAGGTAGAGCAACTTAATGGTTTTCTAGAACACGGATATTTTTGTAATTCACTTTATGTAAATTCATGAAATTGATGGCCATCTGGATAGCATGTTGTTCACCATAGACGGCCAGCAGAATGTAAAAAAGTTGAAAAAAACACTTATATTTTTCTCATCGTTCATCTCTCCAGCAGCTCTTGTTGATTGCTGTCTCCTGTATGTCCTCGGGGTTACTAGTTAACATGTTAAATCCCTAGGCTTCTTAATGCTACGCCGGAAACTCCAGCATCGACCAGAGATGTCACTGTGCATGGACATTATATGGTCCCAATGTACAGCTTAGCGTAAAGAGGTCCGGGTTTTAGTGCCTGGAACCTGTAAGAAGAGGCTTCTAGGATCAGATATTGGACATCAACCAGCTGGGTGGCCTGAGAGGGGAATGGGGAGGTGTTATTTTTTTTTTTTCCTTTCTACACCTTACGTTTATTATCATCATAGACACATAATATGGGACATTCACTTTGCTTCAAATTGAATTTTTTTGGCAAAAAAGCACAATTTGGCTAAATGTTGGCAGATTCAATCACCTCTACTCATCCACTTTTTGTTTCCATTGGTGAAGAGAGAATGCTGACAAACAGTATTGAAGTAGCTTTTCACCTAAGAGATAGACCTCATCCATTGTAGATGGCTACTGGGCCACTTAAATAAATGGACTTGGACACCTGCATGTTTACGACACAAGGATCTTAATGGACTGCAACCTTTCCAACATTAATTGCACAGTTATGCATCTCCTGTGAAATCTATATCTGTATGGATATTTGTTGCGATTTAAAAGATAAGTCCGGTTGTTTATGCTGTGTTGTTCTGTCCCTATCTGTGCTACAGTGCTTCATTAAATTGCATCAATTTGTTTATATTACCATCTCCACCTTGCCCCTGTTATCTAGGTCCAAGGTGTACAGGACGTCTTATAGGGTCCTAAGACAAATTAGTTTTTGTATTGTCTACTATTTTCACTAATTGGTGTGACAACCACCTATGTGTTTTTTATTCAATAAATCATTTTGTATGGGACAATTAAATTTGCTTTAGCTTTTCCCCTAACCCCAAATAAGATAGAGAAAGGTGAGAAGACAGAATAACTGTTTTCTTTTTTGTATAATAACTTATCAACATTTATCCCCACTGATCACTGAAATGAAGCATATTGAGCTCATCATAATGCTCTATTTTTTATTATTATTTATAATAATAATAATTTTACATCTTTATTTCTATAGTGCCAACATATTCCGCAGCGCTTTACAATTCAGGAGGTTGATATACAAATGAGTAACAGTTAAAGAAAATACAATAATTATAGTAAAAAAGACAACCCTGCTCGTGAGAGCTTACAATCTACAATGAGGTGGGGGGGGCAAGGTACAAGTGCTTATTTACAATGACAATCCAGCCATCTCAAGGAAATGGTGGATAGATAAAGGCTTCCTGGACCAGTCAGCCAAAACTTTGAGATGCTTTTGGACGCGGTGGAGTTTGACAGGGATTTATGTTCTGAGAAGTCGTGGAGGGACTATGTGAATTTACTTCGGCTAGGGAGTGTGATAGGCCACCCTAAAAAGATGTGTTTTTAGGGAGCGTCTGAAGTTAAGTTGTGGATCGTCCTAGTTTCTTTGGGTACAGCACTCCAGACGATTGGTGCAGATCGGGAGAAGTCTTGGATCCGAGAGTGTGAGGTTCGGATTAGTGTGGATTTTGGTCAAACGTTGTTTGCAGAGCGTAGAAAATGGGTAGGGTGATAGACAGAGATTAGGGTGGAGAGGTAGGGGGGTGCCGCACTGTGGAGAGCTTTGTATTTGAGAATAAGCAATTTGAATGAGATCCTATGATATATAGGCAGCCAGTGCAATGACTGGCACATGTTTTTCTCAAATGCTCGTTTCATAGTAATGATAAAGGGGCACAGTGCTCACCTGAGCTCTATTTATGGACCCAGAACATGGATCCACACCAATCAAAACTTTTGAAATGTCAATATGATGTGAAAAGCAATTTTTTTTTTTAAACCAATAGATATCTTTTACCAATTTAAAGTGATTATATGAGATTTAAAAACAAAAAGAAACTATTCCAGAATCAATGCCACTCTTGTTCCATGCTGCTATCATGGTATCTGGTGTTGATGAATTCCGCACATTTATTAAAGGGGTTGTTCACCCATTTTCATTACTGGTCACATCGATATTATGTTTAGAAACAAGGTTTCTCTCAAATACCTTGTGTTGTCAATAGTGCCTGTGAGCGGCACTATTGAGCACCACTCATCCTCATCGTAGGACCACTGTGCTCGTGACCTCTGACGTCTCGTGATGTCACGTCAATTTATTGTTGACCTGGCATCACCTCGGCTGGCCCCAGTCTCTGTGAGTCACTGGGCTGTGGGTGGAGATTCATCGCTCGTTATAGCCCAGCATCGCTCCTGCTTGTGTGACGCCCTGGACTAGCCAAGTAGTCACAGACATAACACCATACACACCCCCTTCCCTAGACAGTTACAACAGTCAAACAAAAAGCCTTGTTGCCTCCCTCCAGAGTCTGATGTCCACACCAGGTGGGGCGGAGCCAGGCGGTTGGCCCCACCCACCGAGGAGTTCACAGGTTTGGAGGCGGGAAAACAGACAGATTACTTTTGGAGGTGAAAGTGAGGAGACAGAAACTGTCGGTGTCTGGGTAGGGGCCCAGACACAAACAGCAAGGTTGGCAGACGGTGGTGGCCGTCTGCAGGGGTTAGTGAATCTCTGCAGAGCCGTAGGACCAAGGTCAGGCATTGGCCCGCCGGTACCGAACTGGGGAGCGGAGTGAAGCTAAGCACATAGGCAGGGCCATCGGACCCCGACCAGGCTTGGAGCCGCCGATAATAGTCAAATCCGAGTGTGACAGGAACCACAGGGGTTTCCCAACAACCAAGACCTGACAGAAGGCAACAGTTCACACCGTGAGGATATACAGGCACCGCCACAGGCTAGAGATCCAAGGGCCAGCGCCTGCGGGCAAAACGGGCTCCTACGGCACATAAACACTGGGGAGCGGACTACCGGTGGGTAACTACAGGAGTCAGAACATTCTAACAGGTGCAGGGAAAGACAGCCACCATCAGCCGTCCGGGGAGAGCACAACACTGCAGCCGGCTGCGGGACCCGTCCATCCAGCCATTTGGTTTACCAGAGACTGTCATTGACTGTCTGAGTGAGTACACCAGTGCCATCCAGCACCGCGCCGCGCTGTCCCTGCAACCCTGCACCCCCAACCATCCAGCCTCCCCGTATCCCCACCAGGCCCCGGGATCACCAACCCCTACCCACGGAGGGGACAACATCCTAGCTGCTCCCTACCATCCTTCCCAGGATCCCCGTCACCAGCAGCGGTGATGCTAATAATCACCACGACCCGTGGGTGGTGTCACGAACTATCTCCCTAAACAAACCACCCCCTTTTCACTCATGGACGAGGAGCGCTGCTCGAGTCCCCGGGTCCGGCCCACCGCTCGAGCCACCGAGCAGCAGCAGAAGCCCCGGACCCGAGCGTGGCGAGCGCGTCCCCTCCGCCCGCGACACTTGCACGCTCTGCAGTGAAGGAGGAGGGAGCAGGGAGATGATGGCCCATTGATGGGCTGTGGCGCTGGGCTGTGACGAGCGGTGAAATGCCCCCCACAGCCAAATCACTCAGGAAGACTGAAGCCCACCTCAGATGACATGACATCATCGGACATCAGAGGTCATGGAGCCCAGGGGTCAGGCAATGGGGATGAGCGGACTATAGCAATAGTGCCTCTCACAGGCAATATTGGCAACACAAGGTATTTGAGAGAAACATTGTTTCTCAACATAATATCGATGTGGCGAGTAATGAAAAGGGGTGAACCACCCCTTTAAAGTAAATAGAGGTGAGAAACAATTCGAAAGACAACCCATCTTTATAGGTATGGCTGTTAAGAAATACAGCAATTTGTTTTTCCTAATCTTACATTTTTCTTAAACTTTTAAAATAAGTGCCTATGTTGTGGGTCAAGATACGAACCTGTACAAGTCTATAGGTACCAGGACGCTAGTGTAACCAACATTATGGAGGGATGGGGTGGCATATATGAATTTCAGTGGGTTGCCTTTCTTTTCAAATACTGAGAGGATTGAAATGTCTATATAAAAGTGTTATCTGAAGAATACAAATTGTCATAAACCAAACCTGTTCTTGATGCCGGGTTATATGGAGTTTTTAAACAAACTTTTGTTCTTTTTATCAAATATCCTGCCTTAGGAAAATAGAAAAAATGAAAAGAGAGAATCTAATTATGATCCACAGCACCTCAGAGACCGACGTATTTGGCCATGGTATGGAAGTATTGTGTGATGATTTGCTAGAGGGATACAGTGTTATTGAAAGGTCTCAGATAAGGTCAAAGTGCACAATATAATATAAATTTGCCTGGAGGAAGCAAAGGGAAAGGCAGACTAAAGAGAACATCAGGTTACGAGGAATTATGTAAGACACATGGTCGGTTGTTCATGTCCAGAACAATGTTAGGAATAAAATATATTGCTAAAGGTTAACAAGACTATGTTTGCCACTCACAAAAGTCTTTGAAATCTATAGTACATCTTGTAACTGTCAACTGTAAAATCAGGAAATATTTCACAAATTTTTTTCCTTATTAAATCTGATTTTGCGTAAGTCAAATGTATTATACGATTTGTGTGATTTAGACAAAACCTTTCAATATATCTTACTAAGCAGGTAAAGCTGATAAAGGAGGGTTCCGTTTCTCTCCGACATTACAGAGGCTTTATGTGCATCTCACTGGTCTATAGGATCACCACAATGAGGAAAAAATGGCTGAAAATGCAGTGTAATCAACTTACACATCCGGAAACCCCTGCAAGGATGCTCCAGCAAAATAAAATAACATTACATTTAATGTAGTTTCATGTTTCTTCTATACTGAGATAGGATCTCTTGAAATTGCAAGGCCCGATGTCTAAGGTTGTAATAGAGAGAAATTCTGCTTTTCTTTTGATTTCTTTCACTAAATAAAATGTTTATATCTCACCTGACTTGGCATCAGTGATTTGTACGTATATATAGAGATATCTATGTGCTGAAGTAATGAAACACGGTAGTCTAGAAAATGAATATAACTAGCTTTCATGTGATGTGCAGTACTGTGCAAAAGTTTAAGTAGGTATCGAAAAAACGGCATTGTATGAATGCTTTAAAAAATAGAAGTGTTCATAGTTTTATTTTTTCTACCAATTAACAAGTGAATGAACTAAAGCAAAGACCTAAATCAAATCATTATTTGACGTGACCACCCTTTGCTTTCAAGACAGCATTCATTCTTCTAGGTACACTTGCACACAGCTTTTGAAGGGACTTGGTGGGTGAGTTTTTCTAAACATCATTAAGAACTAGCCACATATCTTCTTTAGATGTAGGGTAGCTCAAATCCTTTTTCCTCTTCATGTGAACTCAGAGAGTCTTGGTGATGTTGCGATCAGGTCTCTGTGGGGACCATATTATTACTTTTAGGACTCCTTTATCTTGTTTACTCTAAAGATAGTTCTTAATGACATAAGATTAATGTTTTGGATTATTATGCTGCTGAAGAATAAGTTTGGAGGTAATCAGATGCTTCTCTAATAGTATGGCCTGGTATATAATTACTTGCCTGAATTTCTTAGCATTGAGAACACAAAGAGGTGGTTGTATTTTCTAGTTATCCAACTTTACCCCCTAACCACTTTTGTAATTATCTTTGTTATACAATTCTGTGCAAAATTTGTGGCAACAAAAAAACGTAATTTTGGAGTTTGGAATTTTTTTGCCGCTACGCTGTTTGCCAATCACATTAATTGATTTAAAATTTTGATAGATCGGGCATTTCTGAACGCGGCAATACCAAATGTGTGCATTTTTTAAATTTTTTTTAACCCTTTAATTTTCAATGGGGCGAAAGAGGGGGGATTTGAACTTTTAGGTGTCTTAATTTTTTTTTAAAAAAACTTTTTTTAATTTTACTAGTCCCCATAGGGGACTATAAGTATCAGCAGTTTGATTGCTCATTTCTCCCGATCACAGCTGCACAGCTCAGCACAGGAGAAATGCTCATCTCTTGTAACAGAGGCTGCTCTGCCAGTTGTTACAGGAACTGAGTCATATGAGCTACAGGAGTCATCACATGACCCTCTTCTACCATGGCAACCATCACCAGTGATCACTTCACGGCGCAACCTATGGAGGCGTGTGAGGGCACGTTTACCGCTGCAGGCATTTAAATTGCGCTGTCACAGTTTGACAGTGCCTAGGAAGTACACATGTATGTTGTACAAATCAGCTGACTTGTGCAGGAATCATTGCCGGCTGCCCACAGCAGCCGGAGGTAATTACCCTTTGATGATTTAGGATGTACCAGTACATCCACGGTCGGTAAGGGGTTAATGGTTTTTACCCTCTAGTCAGTTAAAAAAACCTGTTATATCCCAAAATGCTACTTACCTGCATATATACAATTAATAGCATTCCAATATTGACCAGTAGTCTTACTGAAAGAGCGGTTATTGGGAAGAAATTAACTTTAAGTTAATGAGGCATGCCAAAGTGGCTTCAGGCAGGATAATGAATGGTGACTGAAGCCTCTCAAGGGACTCTTCTATGACTGAAAGCTGACAGCTCCTGTAAGAAATAAAGTTAATTTCCTCCTGGTAGCTATGCTTTCAGTAAGGCAGCTTGACAACATTGAAATATAAATTAATCAGATTTACACTATATATGTAAGTTGACCATACACATTAAATACATTAGCTGCTGGGCTAACATCAGTGAATCAGTAGATATTTCGGCCAACTCGTCCACATACTACGCCTCTCTTGGGTTAGTATATATGTTTACTTCACTAGGAGAGGGAAAGAAGACATTAATGTTAGCTTATCTCTTGTAGAGCAGTGAAGTGAGCATGTTAAAATTTAACATTCCATGGGGCAGACAAGAAGGCTCCATCTTTTTATAGATTGTCAGTATTAAATAATAATTTCATCAAGTTAAATTAGTTACATGGCCAGCTTTAGGATACTGATCTCTGAAAGTCTTTTTCTTTTGAACTATTTTTTTAAATTGAACCTATCAGGTGCAATATGCACCCAGAACCACGAGCAGTTCTGGGTGCATATTGCTAATCCCTGCTATGCTGGTCCCTGTATACACTAGCATAGATAAAGAGATCTTTACAAAAAGTATTTCTAAAGATCTTTTATCATATGCTAATGAGCACAGGGACTAGTCCCAAGGACGTTATATCCCCCGACTATATAGAAAAATAATCCGGCACTCAAATGAAGTGAAAGCAAAAAATCCCTTTAATTGGGTAATTTACATAGCAGTGTTTAGTTTCTGACGTTTCGGTCAATCAATGACCTTCCTCATATAAACACTGTCATAAGTGTTAGGTAGGTATACTACGGTCTGTTGTGAGGCACTGCTGAGTGCGGCGGCTGAGGGATCAGGTCAGATGGAGACGGTCGGCGTAGAGTGCAGACCGTAGTATATCTACCTAGCACTTATGACAATGTTTATATGAGGAAGATCATTCATTGACCGAAACGTCAGAAACTAAACACTGCTATATAAATTATCCAATTAAAGGGATTTTTTTGTTTTCACTTCATTTTAGTGCCGGATTATTATTCTATATGAAGATAGGGTTGGACCTTATCTGAGCACCAATCATAACTGCCAGGAATGCCATATAATATCCCCCGACTAGCCACCCTCTTAGCATGTTAGCATGCCCACAGGGGAGTACTAACATGCTATTTAATGTAGCGTCACCAGCGGTGCATTGCGTACCTGCATTCTCTTTGACCACACTTCTGAATGCTGGGCACTTCCGATGCACAGTATGAAGCTGGGTGTATGCGTCCCGGCTTCCGAGAGGTCTAGTGTGCATGACTGGAAGTGCTGGGCAATCAGAAGCATGTTGACTGCAAACACAGGTATGCAAGTAATCTCATCCTCAACATAATCTTTACTTGACCTTTAGATTTTTACTTTTAGGTCAAATACTGCTTTTTGTTTTTACTCAAACCTTGTATACAAAAGTTCCTGTACTTTTTTTGCTATGAAGTAAAAAGACCCTTAGAGTTGTACAACATTTGCATATTGCAAGATGAATCACAAGAATAAAAGTGAACATAAAATCTCCAAAATTTAATTAGGAAATGAATATATGGCACTGCTGCTCTGTTAAAAACAAAGACACAAACAACAGCTGTAAAATGTGGAGTGTCTACGACTTGCAATATCAAAGCGGAAACCCTCAAAGTCATCAACAAACGAAAAACAAAAAAATGTTAGAGAACTGAACAGATGCACTGTGGACAGAGATTCACAATTTGGAAATTAGCATTAGAAGGAATAATTTGGTAGTTTTGATTGCTAGATTTTCTATGTAACACACCTTGTATATAGCAGTGTATCATGATTTTTAAAATCAATGGTCAATTTTTGCCAACATTTATCTGTAAATAATATGTAAAGGGGCGATTATGAAATGTCATCCTAAATTTATTAACCATCATGAATTATGTTTAGGCCACTGTCTAACATTGGTTGCAGCAAGAAATAGATGTGCTAGGGCCAAATTATAGTGAAACGTGCTGAAGTTATAATGCAGACTACAGTTTCCTATAAAAGGCTAAATCATATGAAATGTATGGTCAGACACAGATTCCCTCTATCATAATAGCTGAATTCCAAGGAAGAAGTGACCATACATGATCACAGAAATATAAAAGTAGTTTTGCACTCTGGTGAAGAACAAATCTTTATAACATCTATATGCCATCATTTTAAACGTTGCACTAAAGCTTTAAAAAAAGGTTGCCCACACGACACAGGACAAGTTATAATTTGCCTATTACTGGGGATCTGAAACAGGTCTCTAGAATACAACAGTGTATGAGCCCCATATATTGACTACTAGATTGTCAGAGATAGCCAAGTACAGTGCTTGGCTAACTTCTGCAATTTCAGGCTGTTACACCTATTCCTAGTCTGGGCTTTGCTCATTTTGCTGCTGTCCTCTAAACATTGTAAGTTCCATGTCATCTTAGCATGTAGCCCAGAATGTTCCAATGTTTCCCACGTTCCTACTCCTACCAAGACACACATCTGTTTCTTGGCATTAAGACTTTTAGCTTGCCTGTGCATAGCTACCTGTCTGCGGTCCTGTGGATGTTTACTGTTTCCTTACAGCTTCTAGTTACTCTACAACCTGTCTGTGGTCTTCAGGATGTCTTCTATCTGCCTATGGCTTCCAGTTCCTCAGCTACCCTTCTGACTGTGGCTTTCAGCACCTCTGCTAATGGTTTCCCATCTGCTGCACTGATGCTTGTGGTCCTTGTGCCCACCCTGACCCTGGGCTTGGAAGATCTACCTCCCCTAAAAGCTATTTTGCGTTGCAATTCTCTTCCAATGATTGGAGCAGTGTGAGCAAGTGTGACCACTTCCCAATTCCAACGGGGAATTTCAGAGCCCTACTTTTCATATGGATAAAACCCTTTGAACAAAAACCTTAGTAGACAGAAGATATTGCAGCTAAAACCCTGGTAAATCCCCTTGATCCAAACATCTCTTTGCATATGTTAATGCTATGACTGTTTGTTCCTTTTATGTTTCAAAAGATTTTTTGATTTATCACTAAAAAAAAGAAATAAAGAGAAGTTAAAGAAAACTATCTTCTAAATCTGCTAAGAGGTATGTGTTTCCAGGGCTGATGTTAAATGAACTTGTCACACCATATTCAGCCCTTTCAAGGCATGACAAAAAAAGAGTAAAGCCAATTAGTAAAGAAAAGATTCTGTTTAAAACAAGATCATTTTTTTTCATTCTGTTTAATTGTGTTTTGCAAGTATCATCCTGTACAAACTTAATGAACCTATCAACGGGAGCGAGAAGGATAAAGACATTTTTCTCCAAACAACCTTCTAAAGATCCTTTGCTAAAAGAGGGGAATCAGATAAAAGAAATTATCTATTGTATTGGAATTTAAATCAACATTTTAAAGAGCTAGGACATTCATAGGATAGTTATAAACGGCGATAATTCTTGTTAAATTGATAGGCCTGATGATGCAACCTGAGAAGGACCCTGGCGGTCAGAGCCTTCTCTCCATTGGGCATTCCCATGAACAGTCATGTAAAGCAGAAGATAGCTGCTAGCCCAAAGGGCCCTTCTCAGGATAGGAAAACCAGTTGAAAGATCAACAGAATAGTGGAAGCAGCTAACTATACCTCCCTATTCTGATAACCCCTTGTGGTATCTTATAGAGCCCTTCTTTAATGTATTTAAAGCCTCAATGTTTCCACACTCAAAGGACTGTTCCTAATTTTTATAGGATAGAACTTGCATTTTTTTTATTCTACTCATTCCACTCTGATTTCAACTGACCACATTCCTAGGAGAACATTAATGGAGCTGTTGGTGGCATATGTCACCTGCTACTCTATTTTGAGTCTATTGCATTGATATAGGTAATGGGGTGCAGTGCTGTCCTTAGCTATTTTCATAGTATAAGTCAAGATTTACATAAACACCTACAGACATTTATTGAAATTTTTGCAAACTATTGTGTACACTAGCGATGAACACCCTTTCTGAAATACAAATTTGCCAGGACTGCAACATTTTTTCCTCAAAAATTGTATTTGAGTCCAATAATTTTCAGCGAATTGCATTAGTGAAAAGCCACTGATTGCTGAGAGAGCACACATCATTTCACACAGAAAACGAATACATTTATCATACTGTAGTTAGTCTGATCAGACTTTTTTCCCAAAAAGGTTTTAGAACAATACTAAACCTGTTTCAAAGAAGGCGCTGCCAAAACGCTCATCGGGGTGGGCCTCACAGTCACAGACCTGTTGCTGCTGGGTGCAGGGGTTTTATCTATTGTTCTATACACTGACACTGTTTGTCCTATATACATATATACCTTAAATCCACTGATTGGCTTGGCCGCTTTGGTTTTGTGGTTGCAAGTGTGGCTACCACGTATCATATGTACATATCTTTGGTTGTGTTTATTATTTTCCCTGCAGTATTCTTTCTGGGCCACAATGCAACTACATGTATTCATGGACATAAAATCATCTACTTTTCAAACTACCTCGTTGGACTCGACACTTTATATTTATTGACATCTATTCACATATTCTTTAACCATTGTCAGGTGTGTATGATGGTTATTACAGCACTTTTGCCCTTACTTTATGTATAAGCATTACCTGACTATTCATTTATAAAGTGGTCAACTCAGTCTGTATACTATTTCTGTGACGCCCTATATTTTCTAGACAACTTTTTTATGTTTTGTATGTATCTAATAAACTCATTTATTGTTTATACCTTTGTGTTTGGGTTTTTCCTCTTTCGGTCTTCTGATCAGACTATTTGTCAAGTGTTATGTATCGTTGTCCCTTTCCCTATTGCTAGGCTCTAATATCCTGAAAATGGCTTAAAACTCAACCTAAAATGGCTACTGGATTCCCTTCTTAGTCTTTTATACAAGGTCTAGTAATCTCTTTGATTGGCTAAACTATATCATGTGATCCCAAAGTGGAATGAAACTAAAGGCAACCTGTAAGGTCCCTTATACCATCCAAGGTAGGAGCATTCACATTTAAATGTCAACATTCCCTGCCTAACCAGCCCTGTGTAAGTAACATCATTCTCTAAAATTAATATGTAAAAAAAGCATTTATTGCCTCAGTTTTTCCTATGCAAATTAAGGTCTTGATTAGTTTAAGGGGCATTGTGTCCCCAGACTAGTTGGTCCTCTTTCCATTTGGGCATAATGACATGGTTATCATGAGCTGGCATCATGGACAGCTCCTAGAAATCTTGTGCATCCGTGCAGCTCATTTTGGCAATATCAGTTGAGACTCTGAAGTCGGGTGTAGGTTTCCCATCTTCAGAGAGGTTCACTGTGCATGATATTAAAACAGCTTCTGCACTTCTGATCATGAGCAGTGCGCCTCTCTGAAGCTGGGACGCATACACCCAGCTTCCTGAAGGTGCTGAAATGAGTGGTGCGCATGCACAAGATTTCCAGGAGCTGTGATGACATTGGCACATGGAAATCATATCATTACACCTACAGGGGCATGATAAAATGAAGAGGGCTGACTAGTTTGGGGTAACAATGCCCATTTGACTAATCAAGGCCCTAATTTGTATACAAAAAGCGGATAAATACTTTTTTTACACATTGGTTTTAGAGAATGATGTTATACAGGGCTGGTTAGGAAGGCAATTTTGACATTCAAATGTGAAGGCTGCTGGCTAGGAGGGCATAAGGGACCTGACGGGTTCCCATTAAGGAGAAGCCACAGTGGCTGCTCAAAACATAGTTAGCCTGCTATATGACGCATCAGCAGTGAGGAACTGAGCACTTTTCTTTGATCTTTGCCTATCAAATCGCATAGTGATGGAGTTTCTGAAGACCTGTAAATCTCAGGAAATTCAACTTGAAGCTGATCCTCTGTGAATCACTCTGCTCATCTCTAGTCAAACACAATGGAGAAAGTGCATTGCAGTGGGCTTCATAGCAGAGCAATTATTTCATTTGCTTATTTTATGCAGATATGTAAAGACCATCAGGGGAAAGGAAAGGTGAATGTGGTGATATAACAGACTAATAAAATCAGAAGATCTCTGATTGAAATGTATGCTAACTTACATAACAGATTAATACACTGTACGTTTTCCAAATGGTGCAAGAAAGCAGCATGATATGTAAGTGAATATACTCACAACTATCTATTTGGGTCATATCTTTGGAATTAAATACTTCCTCTGAATAATATGTGATCTTTATACATCCTAATATACTTACTGGCAACCAGGGGATTAGTAAAATTAATTAGAACATGCAAGATGGTTCATGCACTGATGTACCAAACATGAGAATCTGAGAAGCGCAGATTAGTTTCAACTCACAATGTTGTTAATTGTCAGAAATATGTCTTGAGATTAGCATTTTAAATACAGTTCTTGAGATTTTAACGTTGAACTAATCATTCAGGCAAAAGGGATTTCATCAGACATAATTTTGGCATCGTATGTTGCAGGAATATATTCTGCATTGCTCAAACTGAAATAATCCTAGTCTATAAATATCCTATCAAATGAGACTAGAACACTTGTTTTTCAGTGAATGTCAGGCTATTACTTCTCATTAAGGTTTAAAATGTGATACAACCATATGTATACAGCACAATTCTCTTCTATTTGTATCATTTCTGACCTGTCACCAACACGACTTCCCTACATCAACTCTCATATACAGTAGCTAGAAACTCAGAACAACAAACCCCCATTAAATGAATACGTGCTGTACAAGAAATGAAACCAAGAAACACTAAAACTATATTTTGTTTCTTTAATCATAAATTTGTTAATTTTTTTATAACATAAACTATCCAAAAGGGAGAGACTGAATGAAGAAAGGAGCTTTTATTAAAATAAGGATAGAGGCACTTAATTTTTTTGAGCTTTTCCTTTGGCTTGATAGTTTTTTTTTTTCAGGTCCTGACATACTGCATATTTTTGTACAGACACTAGACACAAACTATGTGTTTTACACCTTTAACATATACCTTATTTTTTTGTTTTATAAGACGCACCAGATTATAAGACGCACCCCAAATTTAGAGGAGGAAAATAGGAAAAAATAATTTTTAATTCTAAAATGAAGGTCCGTCTCATTATCCTAGTTCGTCTTAATCTTAATGCTCACCATGTTGGAGCGGCGGTGGGGGAGCGGCTCAGGAAGGTCACAGGAGGCTAGGTCAACGATGCTGTAGGCTCAAAGGAGGGGGTGTTGCGGCTCAGGAGGGTCAGCAATACTGCGGGCTTTGGGGTGTCGCGGTGGCAGCAGGCACCATTGATCTGCTGGCAGGTTGTGGGGGGTGTCGCTGCTGTTGAGTGACTCAGGAGGGACACAGGACGAGGTATCTTGTCAGTGGGTGTCATTGATCTGACTGCAGGCTCCGTTGAATCGCCCGCCGTTGACAAAATCGACTTCAAGAAAATGGCCTCGGATGCAGCACATGCGCAGATAGAACTTTGTGGCCACTTTCTTGAAGTCCATTGCATCAACCACAGGCGATTCAATGGAGCCCATGGTCAGATCAATGCACCCGCCGCCCGAGACACCCCATCCTGTGACCCTCCTGAGCTACTCCACTGTTTCTCCTAGCCCTCAGTATTGCCGACCCTGCCTCCTATGACCCCGCTCCACTACCACTGCCCCGGTAAGCCATATTCAGATTGTAAGACGCACCCCCATTTTACCCCCAGTTTTGAGGGAAAAAGTGCATTTTATAATCCAGAAAATAAGGTAGTTATTTGAAATGCAGTATGTTCTCCATTATATGCACTGTAAATATATTCTAAGCTTGTGTGTAGCATCTTAATTGCAGAATTTAAAATCTGATCAAAATCCAATGTTATCATATACTGTATAAACATGATCTCTTGGGAACTTTTATGACAGCATTTTGAAATATTAGATAAAAGTCATAAAACCGCTATCGTTGGAGATTAATAAGCACAGTGTTAAGTATTAAATATTTTCAAAGAACAAATCAAAGCAAAACTAAGATCTTGCTAGAACAATGATATTTAATTGACAGTAGGCTTTCCTGTATCTACCGTCCATTATTGCGCTCAGTCAAATGATTGATTTTAAAAGGAATGTTTAATTCAATAACAGAATAAGTATTTTGGCATCTGTTTCTAACCAATAGTAATGGCCTTAACCAGTGTCGGACTGGGGTACAATGGGCCCACTGGTAATATTGTCTCTGAGGATCCACAATTCAGCTACAAACAAATATTACATTACTGCTATTCTCTATATAATAATAAACTGAGTAGATTGTTAAAAGTATGATGAGTGATACTTTTGTCTGTACATAGTGAATCAAGTGTTTTGTGTTCTTACAGGATGGTGGGGGCCCACCTGGGGATTCAGACTTAAGCCTGGCCTTAACCTAAAACCTAACGGTATATTCTTAGCAAATATTTAACATATATTACTCTACCAAATGCCATGAAATATATGGCTAAAGTATAACGACTATACATTATGTGCTTATCATCCATTTGTTAAGGTGTAGCTATCTGAGGGTGTAAAAAGTAGAGTTTTATTATTGTAAAAGTATTGTGTTTTATATATATATATATATACACATTATATATATATATGTATGTATATATATCTTTATATATATATATATATATATATATATATATATAAAACTTTATATATATAAATCTTTATATATATATATTGTGAGGTAGCAACCACCAATGTTGTGGATGGTCGCAGTGGAGAAGGATCCCCCTGTGATATTGAACTGAAGGTGTGACTGTGGGACCTGTAGTTCCACAGAACTTGGGTTGTAATTAAGGGTTGGTTCCCTTTAAACTGTGACCAGTGTGATGGACAGAGCTGGAGAATCACATACCTCCACCTGTGGGTGTATCCGGTGGGGTTTAAGAGACTGTTAGTTTTAGAAACAGGGGGAAGCCTGAGAGTGCTGCACATGGAGGATGTGTGCTGGAGATCTCAGTCTGTGTGAAGACTGGAGACAGACGTTTGGAAATCAGTCCAGGTGAGGACTGGGGAAAATGCTGCAGCCTGGCTGGAGAGGGCTGGAGGCTGCAGGAAGCAACCACAGTGACTTGTGTTCACTGGCAGGGGCCAGAGTGTGGAGAATCCACTATGGACATTTAATTGGACTGGAGGCCCACGGTATGTGGATGTGTTATATTGTCCTATAAGCCGAGAGAGGCTTTGTTACATTTTGTGTAGCAGTTTATGTTGAGTCTAATAAATAAACTGCTGCGTTTTATAAGAGACGGTGATACCTATGTTGTCTAAGCTGCCTAGCACCGCTGCAAGCGAGTGAAACCCCCGGGTTACGGTAAGCAACGTTTACAATATATATATATACACACATATATATATATATATATATATATATATATATATATATACACACACACAGTATATTCATATTTCTTCTTAGGTATATATATATATATATATATATATATATATATACATATCAGGGAAAAATAATCCAGCTGCATTCCCAGTTAGGCCATTAGCCAGGAAGCTCCTAGCTAAACAGATAAAATAAATACGACTTTATATTTGGGGTCCCTGTTTCCAATGGTAATTTGGGACCTAAGGTCAAGTAAAATAGCAACATTGTGAGCGGAATTGTGATAAAACCGTCAGTTTCCATATTGAATGTTTACTCAATTTGTGGACCGCATTTACATAACTGTGTAGCAATTTTGTGAAATTCACAGCCAATTATTTGGTAAATTCATACAGTGTGAAAAAATGCAGAGCGGAACAGATGCCGCATGACTGAGTGTTATGTGAGTTTCTCTCCTGAAATAATTATCGTGCCAAGAAATCCTTCACCCTAATATACAGCAATATTGAGTTCTCCTAGCATTCAAACACTGATAAAGCTGATGGCTTCTCACTAGAGGAAATGATTAGCTATGATTATACCACACTATGACCATCCAAGTGTTTTAATCAATTCCAGGAATGCTAAAATATGGTAATTTATAGGTGCAAGTGTGATTAGCAATCTACCTTGAACAACTTAAATTGTTCTATCTCCAGACCATGTGTATCTTTTGCATACGAGACAATAATTTTGCCTCTTCATCTCAAGTGGTTCGCATTATGTAAAAGGATCCTCTCATAAAAGTATATTCTGGCCCTACACATAAATATATATTAAGTCTGGTATATTTATATAGGGCAACACATTAGTCATATATGCTTTAAATAATCACTATTGATATGTATGTACTAGAGATGAGCGAACCGGTCCCGGTTCGGCTCGAGGCGGTTCGCCGAACGGGGGGTCTGGCTCGAGTTCGGCTCGTCGAACGTTCGACGAACCGAACTCGAGCCCATAGGAAACAATGGCAGGCAATCACAAACACAGTAAAACACCTAGAAAACACCCTGAAAGGTGTCCAAAAGGTGACAAACAACTCACAACATAACACAAACACATGGGAAAGTGACAAGGACATATACTCATGTGAAAACAAAACAGCTGGACAAGGAAAAAGAGGGAGACACACAGATATATGAGTATATGCAAAGAAACATCGATTCCATTATTGTGCAACTTGAGCCCTGCTCATTTTAGGCTTCCAATCTGGATAAATTGCCTGAGCTCGCCACGTACGCCTTGAGGATCTTGTCGTGTCCTGCAGCCAGCGTTCTCTCGGAACCTGTCTTCAGTGCTGCTGGGGGTCTGCTGGCAGATAAGCACACGTGTCTGTCCACTGACAATGTGGACCTGGCTCTCAGAGGACTTTTCTTCCCCTGGGTCAGCCAGGGGAGGCGAAAGGCACGCGTATTTTTGAGAGTGCTTCATGCAAAGCATCTTTTTCTTTGTCAAAAGGGGGGCTCAACCGATGCCAGTCAAGTGGGGTGTGTGTGGCCCAGTTAGTGGCAACGAGGGAGACTGTGGTTGGAGTCCCCTCGCTGTGTCTCTAAAAGAACCAAGATGAACAAGTCATGGCTCTCAGAGGACTTTTCTTCCCCTGGGTCAGCCAGGGGACGGGAAAGGCACGCGTATTTTTGAGAGTGCTTCATGCAAAGCATCTTTTTCTTTTTCAAAAGGGGGCTCAACCGATGCCAGTCAAGTGGGGTGTGTGTGGCCCAGTTAGTGGCAACGAGGGAGACTGTGGTTGGAGTCCCCTCGCTGTGTCTCTAAAAGAACCAAGATGAACAAGTCATGGCTCTCAGAGGACTTTTCTTCCCCTGGGTCAGCCAGGGGACGGGAAAGGCACGCGTATTTTTGAGAGTGCTTCATGCAAAGCATCTTTTTCTTTGTCAAAAGGGGGGGTCAACCGATGCCAGTCAAGTGGGGTGTGTGTGGCCCAGTTAGTGGCAACGAGGGAGACTGTGGTTGGAGTCCCCTCGCTGTGTCTCTAAAAGAACCAAGATGAACAAGTCATGGCTCTCAGAGGACTTTTCTTCCCCTGGGTCAGCCAGGGGACGGGAAAGGCACGCGTATTTTTGAGAGTGCTTCATGCAAAGCATCTTTTTCTTTGTCAAAAGGGGGGGTCAACCGATGCCAGTCAAGTGGGGTGTGTGTGGCCCAGTTAGTGGCAACGAGGGAGACTGTGGTTGGAGTCCCCTCGCTGTGTCTCTAAAAGAACCAAGATGAACAAGTCATGGCTCTCAGAGGACTTTTCTTCCCCTGGGTCAGCCAGGGGACGGGAAAGGCACGCGTATTTTTGAGAGTGCTTCATGCAAAGCATCTTTTTCTTTTTCAAAAGGGGGCTCAACCGATGCCAGTCAAGTGGGGTGTGTGTGGCCCAGTTAGTGGCAACGAGGGAGACTGTGGTTGGAGTCCCCTCGCTGTGTCTCTAAAAGAACCAAGATGAACAAGTCATGGCTCTCAGAGGACTTTTCTTCCCCTGGGTCAGCCAGGGGACGGGAAAGGCACGCGTATTTTTGAGAGTGCTTCATGAAAAGCATCTTTTTCTTTGTCAAAAGGGGGGGTCAACCGATGCCAGTCAAGTGGGGTGTGTGTGGCCCAGTTAGTGGCAACGAGGGAGACTGTGGTTGGAGTCCCCTCGCTGTGTCTCTAAAAGAACCAAGATGAACAAGTCATGGCTCTCAGAGGACTTTTCTTCCCCTGGGTCAGCCAGGGGACGGGAAAGGCACGCGTATTTTTGAGAGTGCTTCATGCAAAGCATCTTTTTCTTTGTCAAAAGGGGGGCTCAACCGATGCCAGTCAAGTGGGGTGTGTGTGGCCCAGTTAGTGGCAACGAGGGAGACTGTGGTTGGAGTCCCCTCGCTGTGTCTCTAAAAGAACCAAGATGAACAAGTCATGGCTCTCAGAGGACTTTTCTTCCCCTGGGTCAGCCAGGGGACGGGAAAGGCACGCGTATTTTTGAGAGTGCTTCATGCAAAGCATCTTTTTCTTTTTCAAAAGGGGGCTCAACCGATGCCAGTCAAGTGGGGTGTGTGTGGCCCAGTTAGTGGCAACGAGGGAGACTGTGGTTGGAGTCCCCTCGCTGTGTCTCTAAAAGAACCAAGATGAACAAGTCATGGCTCTCAGAGGACTTTTCTTCCCCTGGGTCAGCCAGGGGACGGGAAAGGCACGCGTATTTTTGAGAGTGCTTCATGCAAAGCATCTTTTTCTTTGTCAAAAGGGGGGGTCAACCGATGCCAGTCAAGTGGGGTGTGTGTGGCCCAGTTAGTGGCAACGAGGGAGACTGTGGTTGGAGTCCCCTCGCTGTGTCTCTAAAAGAACCAAGATGAACAAGTCATGGCTCTCAGAGGACTTTTCTTCCCCTGGGTCAGCCAGGGGACGGGAAAGGCACGCGTATTTTTGAGAGTGCTTCATGCAAAGCATCTTTTTCTTTGTCAAAAGGGGGGGTCAACCGATGCCAGTCAAGTGGGGTGTGTGTGGCCCAGTTAGTGGCAACGAGGGAGACTGTGGTTGGAGTCCCCTCGCTGTGTCTCTAAAAGAACCAAGATGAACAAGTCATGGCTCTCAGAGGACTTTTCTTCCCCTGGGTCAGCCAGGGGACGGGAAAGGCACGCGTATTTTTGAGAGTGCTTCATGCAAAGCATCTTTTTCTTTTTCAAAAGGGGGCTCAACCGATGCCAGTCAAGTGGGGTGTGTGTGGCCCAGTTAGTGGCAACGAGGGAGACTGTGGTTGGAGTCCCCTCGCTGTGTCTCTAAAAGAACCAAGATGAACAAGTCATGGCTCTCAGAGGACTTTTCTTCCCCTGGGTCAGCCAGGGGACGGGAAAGGCACGCGTATTTTTGAGAGTGCTTCATGAAAAGCATCTTTTTCTTTGTCAAAAGGGGGGGTCAACCGATGCCAGTCAAGTGGGGTGTGTGTGGCCCAGTTAGTGGCAACGAGGGAGACTGTGGTTGGAGTCCCCTCGCTGTGTCTCTAAAAGAACCAAGATGAACAAGTCATGGCTCTCAGAGGACTTTTCTTCCCCTGGGTCAGCCAGGGGACGGGAAAGGCACGCGTATTTTTGAAAGTGCTTCATGAAAAGCATCTTTTTCTTTGTCAAAAGGGGGGGTCAACCGATGCCAGTCAAGTGGGGTGTGTGTGGCCCAGTTAGTGGCAACGAGGGAGACTGTGGTTGGAGTCCCCTCGCTGTGTCTCTAAAAGAACCAAGATGAACAAGTCATGGCTCTCAGAGGACTTTTCTTCCCCTGGGTCAGCCAGGGGACGGGAAAGGCACGCGTATTTTTGAGAGTGCTTCATGCAAAGCATCTTTTTCTTTTTCAAAAGGGGGCTCAACCGATGCCAGTCAAGTGGGGTGTGTGTGGCCCAGTTAGTGGCAACGAGGGAGACTGTGGTTGGAGTCCCCTCGCTGTGTCTCTAAAAGAACCAAGATGAACAAGTCATGGCTCTCAGAGGACTTTTCTTCCCCTGGGTCAGCCAGGGGACGGGAAAGGCACGCGTATTTTTGAGAGTGCTTCATGCAAAGCATCTTTTTCTTTTTCAAAAGGGGGCTCAACCGATGCCAGTCAAGTGGGGTGTGTGTGGCCCAGTTAGTGGCAACGAGGGAGACTGTGGTTGGAGTCCCCTCGCTGTGTTTTACATGCTTTTAGAAGGGCATGAAATGGCTTGGAGGTTGACTTTCATCATATGCAAACTGTTGGCTACCAAAATGCTGCCTTTCCAACAACTGTGGTTATAGGCAATGAGGAACATACTGATGAAGATGAGACGCAGATACCCGATTGGGATGACAACTTAAATATTCGGTCAGGGCAAGAAGAAACTCGGTCTGAGGGGTAGGGGAGTGCAAACACAACAATTGATGATTAAGTTCTAGATAACACCTACTGTCAACCCACAGTCAGACACTCGAGGAGGTCAACAGAGGCGGTGGAGGAGGATGCAACCGACGTCGAAGTAACCTGGCGCCTTCCTGGACACAGTCGGAGCACTGGTAGCACGTCTACAACTGCATCCTCAGCCACCACTCTGCCTCTGAGCATTATTCGGGGTGGATCAACAGGTCGCATGGCCTCTAAGCCTTGCCTAGCCAGGTCCTTTTTTGACATAGAAAAAGATCGCCCAAATTATGTGATCTGTAAAATTTGTCATGGTTCTCTTAGTAGAGGTCAAAACCTCAGCAGTTTGACAACTTCTTCCATGAATCGTCACATGAATAAATATCATATGGCCCGATGGGAAGCTCACCGTGCTGCAATGCGGCCTAGCGGAGCGAACCATCCACCGCCTGCCCCTTCCAGTGCATCCGCGCGCTCGTCATCTTCTAGGACTGTGGGGACAGCTGTCACACCTGTTTTTCCACCCACAACTTCCACCACTGTAACCGCAACAGGCAGTTTGCTTGGTAGGTCGTCAGTTGGTTTGGAAGGGGAAACAAGTGAGTGTGTACAGCTCTCTCAGACATCGATAGCACCAACTTTGGATGAAGGCAACATCATGTCTCCGCCTGCACTTTCCTCACAAAGCTGCATTTTTCCAGGGACACCCGACTCAACACCGTCTACACACAGCAGCCAGATCTCTGTCCCTCAGATGTGGTCAAATAAAAGGCCACTTCCTGCGACCCATGACAAAGCGAAGAGGTTGACTCTATCCCTCTGTAAGCTGTTGACTACAGAAATGCTGCCTTTCCGCCTAGTGGACACACAGGATTTTAGAGACCTTATGTCTGTCGCTGTGCCCCAGTACCAGATGCCTAGTCGCCACTACTTCTCTAAGAAAGGTGTGCCCGCGCTACACCAGCATGTCGCACACAACATCACCGCTTCCTTGAGAAACTCTGTGTGTGAACGGGTGCATTTCACCACCGATACTTGGACCAGTAAGCATGGACAGGGACGTTACATGTCGCTGACTGGCCACTGGGTAACTATGGTGATAGATGGTGAAGGGTCTGCTGCACAAGTCTTGCCGTCCCCACGACTTGTGTGTCAATCCTCTGTCTGTCCAAGTTCCGCCACTGCTTCTGCATCCTCCACCTCATCTGGGTCCTCCACCTCCGCCCCAAGCCTGCCTGGTCAGGCCACCAGCGTTCTCACTGCGCAGAAGGAATCACGCACCCCTCATTACTATGCTGGTAGCAGAGCGCAACGGCATCAGGCGGTCTTTAGCTTGACATGTCTTTGAAATAGGAGTCACACAGCGACTGAGTTGTGGGCAGCTCTGGAGACTGATTTTGATAAATGGTTGTCTCCACTCAACCTGCAGCCTGGTAAGGCCGTGTGCGACAATGCTGCAAACCTGGGTGCGGCCCTTCGCCTGGGCAAGGTGACACACGTGCCTTGTATGGCTCACGTGTTTAACCTTGTTGTCCAGCAATTTTTAACACACTATCCCGGCCTAGATGGCCTTCTGACCAGGGCACGGAAACTGTCTGCAGTGCTCACTTCCGCCGTTCAACCGCCGCACCTGAGCGACTTGCATCGCTCCAGAAGTCTTTCGGCCTGCCGGTTCATCGCCTGAAATGCGATGTGGCGACACGCTGGAATTCAACTCTCCACATGCTACAGCGACTGTGGCAGCACCGGCGAGCCCTGGTGCAATACGTCATGATGTATAGCCTGGGCCAACGAGATGCAGAAGTGGGGCAGATCACCCTGATGGAGTGATCTCAGATCAAGGACCTATGCACCCTTCTGCACAGTTTCGACATGGCGACGAATATGTTTAGCGCTGACAATGCCATTATCAGCATGACGATTACAGTCATTTACATGCTGGAGCACACGCTAAACACTATTCGTAGTCAGGGGGTGGAACAACAGGAAGGGGAGGAACTACAGGAGGATTCATATGCGCAAGACACAACAACATCACCAAGGTCCAGACGTTCATCATCACCAACGCGGCAGGCATGGGACCATGGGGGACAGGGATCAACAAGGGCGCATGGTAGCAGGTGAGATGTTGAGGAAGGTGCAGGAGGACATGAAGATATGGAGGACGAACTGTCCATGGACATGGAAGACTCAGCAGATGAGGGGGACCTTGGTCAAATTTCAGTTGAAAGAGGTTGGGGGGAGATGACAGAGGAAGAAAGAACGGTTAGCACCTCTATGCCACAAACACAGCGTGGACTTGGTGCGCATGGCTGCGCAAGACACATGAGTGCCTTCTTGTTGCACTACCTCCAACATGACCCTCGTATTGTCAAAATTAGAAGTGATGATGACTACTGGCTTGCCACACTATTAGATCCCCGGGACAAGTCCAAATTTTGTGACATAATTCCACCCATAGAAAGGGACGCACGTATGCAGGAGTATCAGCAGAAGCTGTTACTCGATCTTAGCTCGGCTTTTCCACCAAACAACCGTGCAGGTGAAGGGAGTGATTCTCCCAGTTGTAACTTGACAAACATGGGACGGCCTCGTCATCTTCAACAGTCTACCCGTACCAGTAGGACCGTATCTGGTGCTGGTAACAGCAATTTTATGGAATCTTTTCATAATTTTTTTAGACCCTCCTTTGCAAGGCCACCAGAGACAACAAGTCTGACACATAGTCAACGGATGGAGAGGATGATACAGGAGTATCTCCAAATGAACATCGATGCAATGACTTTGCAAATGGAGCCTTGCTCCTTTTGTGCTTCAAATCTAGAAAAATGTCAAGAGCTCTCCAGTTACGCCTCGAAGATTTTGTCGTGTCCAGCTGCCAGCGTTGTCTCTGAACGTGTCTTCAGTGCTGCTGGGTGTGTGCTGACAGATAAGCGCACGCGTCTGTCCAGTGACAATGTGGACAGACTGACGTTCATCAAAATGAACAAGTCATGGATCCAGAAGGAATTTACTACCCCTGTGTCATCCTGGGGAGAGTAAATGCTTGTGGATTTGGAATGTGCTTGATGCAAATCAAAACATCCTGTTTGCAACTAGGGCACAAGTGCTGCCACTGATAAGGTGTCTGTGTGGGGCCCAATTTTTGGAAAAAAAGGGAGACTCCGCTTGGAGTAACCCTTGCTTGCTGTGTTTTTTAAAAATGATACAAGATGAACAGATCTGAAGGCAAGATGAAGCCAACATCATGTCTCCGCCTGCACTTTTCTCACAAACCTGCATTTTTCCAGGGACACCCTACTCAACACCGTCTACAGACAGCAGCCAGATCTCTGTCCCTCAGATGTGGTCAAATAAAAGGCCACTTACTGCGACCCATGACAAAGCTAAGTGGTTGACTCTATCCCTCTGTAAGCTGTTGGCTACCGAAATGCTGCCTTTACGCGTAGTGGACACACAGGATTTTACAGACCTTATGTCTGTCGCTGTGCCCCAGTACCAGATGCCCAATCACCACTGCTTCTCCAAGAAAAGCATGCCCGCGCTACACCGGCATGTCGCACACAACATCACCACTTCCTTGAGAAAATCTGTGTGCGACAGGGTGCATTTCAACACAGATACTTGGACCAGTAAGCATAGACAGGGTCATTACATGTCACTGACTGGGCACTGGCAAACTATGGTGAGAGATGGAGAAGGGTCTGCTGTACAAGTCTTGCCGTCCCCACGAGTTGTTTCAATCCTTGTTCTGTATGTAGAAGTTAATACACTGCTTCTGCCTCTTCAACCTCGTGTGGGTCCTCTACCTTTGCGCAAACCCTGTGTGGTCAGGCCACCCTTCCTTGCAACTGCGCACAAGGACTACCACACACCTCCTTACTATGCTGGCAGCAGAGCTCAATGCCATCAGGCGGTCAAAGTTTTACTTTGAAATGTATGGGAAATGTGAGTCACACCGCTATTACAGAGAATAGTAGTCAGGCAGGGTCAAAACATTAATTGAGGAACAGGAACAGAATGGGACGGCCAGGACTTAATCAGAAAACAAGCAGAGGTGAAATGCGTATCGGCCAACAAGGTACATAAACAGCAAGCAGGAAAAGTAGTCAGGTAACAAGCACACAAAATCATAAAACTGAACTGGGGGTAAAATTAACCAGAGGTTCATAGCTATGTCTGGCAGTGGTCTGCAGACAGGATGGGCATAAAAAAGGGTGTGGTGTCTTCCCATTGGTTGTAGCTGAATGATGGTATTTCATCTGTGAGATACCCACCAGCTACATTCAGCCAGAGATTCTGCATCTGTCAAGGTAATGCAGCCCAGTGGGTGAGCATAACCTGCGTCCACCTGCGCCGCTGGCATCGACTACTCTCCCATCATCAGCACTATTCATGAAAGGAACACGTTGTCACCTGGCGACCGGAGTACAAATTGACGGAGCGGACTCCGTTGGTGACTTAACAGCCGTGTGCGGCAATGATGCAAACCTGGCTGCGGGCCATCCTCAGGGCAATGTGACACACGTGCCTTTTATGGCTCACGTGTTGATCCGAATTCTCCAGCAATTTTTAAAACACCATCACGGCCTACATGGCCTTGTGCAGCGGGCACGCTCGCTATGTGCTCACTTCCATCGTGCGCACACAGCAGCTCAACAACTTTCATCACTCCGGAAGTCTTAGGGTCTGGCAGTTAAACGCCGGAAATGCGATGTTCCGACACGCAGGAATTGGAATCTGCACATGTTGCAGCGTGTGTGGCAGCACCGCAGAGCCCTGCTGAAATACGGTAAGACATATAGCCTGGGATAAGTTGATCCAGAGGTGGTGCAGATCACGCTGCTGGAGTGGTGTCAGATCAAGGACCTATGCACCCTGCTACACAGTTTTGAAATGTCGACGAAGATGTTTAGCACTGGCAATGTCATTCTCAGCGTGACAATTCTGGTCATCTACATGATGGAGCACACTGTAATTATTATTCGGAGTCAGGTGTTGGGACAAGAGGAAGGGGAGGAAGTACAGGAGGAGTCATATGCGGAAGGGATAACAAGATCTACGAGGTCCAGATGGTCAGCGGCACCTATGCGGCAGTCATGGTGAGGGAGAGGGATTAACAAGGGCGCATAGTATCAGCAAAAAGTGTTGATGAAAGTGCAGGAGCCCATGAAGAAATGGAGGACGAACTGGCGATGGGCATGGAAGACTCAGCAGATGAGTGAGAGCTTGCTCACATTTCGGTTGTGCGAGGTTGTGGGTAGAGGGCAGAGGAAGGATGCACGATTCTCACCTCTCTGCCACCAACACACCAAGGACTTGGTCCTCCTGGATGCACAAGACACATGAGCGCCTTCTTGCTGCACTACCTACATGACCCTCGGATTGTATGAATTTGAAGTAATCCTGAATACTGGGTTGCCACACTGTTAGATCCCCGGTACAAGACAAAATTTGGCGAACTAATTCCTGCCATAGAAATAGACGCACGTATACAGGAGTATCTGCAGAATGTGGTACGCAATCTTAGATCTACTTTTCCACTAAACACCAGTGCTGCACAGAGTGAATCTCAACACTTTGTCATGGATAGGAGGAAATGGTCTTTTACTTGTCCACATCGGAGGGACCGAGGGATGGCTGCTGTGCTGAGATGGCGTTGAGTACGGTGTCCCTGCACAGTTGCACTTTTGGTCATATCCCAAAATGAGTTGAAAAAGGACAGATGCTGTTGGAAAGGGGAACAGGTGTGTTGGAAAGGGGAAAAAAATTTTGGTCCGTGGATTTGGTGGTTAAACAACTGTAACATTTGCTGAAGAAACAACATCTGTTACAGTGGGACTGGCAGATTTGGATAAAGTGGTATATAATCTGTGACCGCTATATAACAAAAATTAATAAGAAAAGAAAGAGAAAGGTATATATCACCTTCAGCAGTCAGTGTCCACCGTGCTCCCAGTTGGAAAAGGAGAGGTTGGCAACTTGAAGGTTTGGTGGAGGATACAGAGCTGTGTGGCTATGAAACTAATAGTAGCCTGAACCGAGTTAGACGCCATTCGGATCTGGAGACTGTGAGCCCTGTTAGCGTCACAGGGTCCACATGCCCACCCAGCCCAGGAACTCCCTGTTAACAACACAGGGGCCATTGAGTACGCTGACCGTGTGCGTAGGGGCCACACCTGTGGACAGCAGGCGCATCAGCAGCAGCAGGCCTGTTAATGCCACTGGGCTGCACAAGCAGGACTGTTAGGACAGGAGCTGGTCTTAACCGTTCTGCGTTACCAACTGTGGTGGTGGCCTGCATCCACCACCCTATCCCTGCCTACCTCTGGCCTAAAGCCGCAATGGGTTCAACACATGGAGGTGTGCTCTTTCGGAGCATAATAGAAGACTGCGCACCTCCTTGTTGGCTCCAGCCCCTTTTATAACCTGGGTCCGCCCCAAACCAGGGTGAACCACAATGCACCTCCTGGAGACAAAAGCAGAGTGACACGTCATGAGTGGCATAACTAGCGTCCTATTTGGAAACGCAACTTCAATGATGACCTCATGGCTGCCATGACCCAAACACCTCACCAGTCATCGTCTGACCATCAATAATGCGGTGACAAGTCATAGGTGTGGGCCTCTGCAAGCCATTTGGGAGGACACCTGATGCCCTGTGGTCTATATGGGACCCCCACATCAGGGCCAGGGCCAAAGAGTTCATTACCGGACCTAGTCTCTGATGCAGGAAGTGCCTGAGCATGCTCAGTAGCATGAAATACAGTCTCTGAAAAAAGACTATCAGCTTTAGCATGGTGTCTAGGCACAAAACAGGACTTAGACCCGGCACAGAATGCAAGCACCTGTGCAAAGAGGCTTTTCACACTTAGTGTGGGAGCATGCGCTGTATCCCGAAATGAAGACTTAGCGTCAGGAATGGCACAGTCAGGCTGAGCATACTCACTAGGCGAAACACTGTAATTATGCTGCAGCTGGGGTACATCGGCACACGCATGCGCACTAGCTGCCTCTCCACACTTAGACGTGGAGGGGAAATTTGTCTTGGAGATGCTGTCTATGAACAGAAGGAAAAGCTAAAGGAAGCCTGACTTTCTATCCCTCCGAATTATGAAATGCAGCAATGAATTCCATGAGTTTGCTATAACATTAGCGTAGCTAAATGTGCATGAGGGTGTGATGTAGAGGTGCTAGAAATAGCTTGTCACCAGTGGGGCACTAATGGAATACAACAGCCAGTTCTATGATGCCACAAAATGGCAGTATTTTGTGCTATCATTATAGCTTATTAAAAACAGAGCACGAGGTTGTCATGCAGAGGTGCTGCACATAGATTTGCAGTAGTGTGAATAGACAAAAGTACAATAGCCACGTTTAGGATACAACTAGGTACAGTGAGTGTTTGCTAGTATAATGGCTGAGTTTAAAAAAGTTTGAGTGTGCAATGCAGGCAGATGTCCTGCAAATATCGTTCCAATACTGTGAATTGACAAAAGTACAATAGCCACGTTTAGGATACAACTAGGTACAGTGAGTGTTTGCTAGTATAATGGCTGAGTTTAAAAAAGTTTGAGTGTGCAATGCAGGCAGACGTGCTGCAAATAACGTTCCAATACTGTGAATAGACAAAAGTACAATAGCCACGTTTAGGATACAACTAGGTACACTGAGTGTTTGCTACTATAAATGGCTGAGTTTAAAAAAGTTTGAGTGTGCAATGCAGGCAGACGTGCTGCAAATAACGTTCCAATACTGTGAATTGACAAAAGTACAATAGCCACGTTTAGGATACAACTAGGTACACTGAGTGTTTGCTACTATAAATGGCTGAGTTTAAAAAAGTTTGAGTGTGCAATGCAGGCAGACGTGCTGCAAATAACGTTCCAATACTGTGAATTGACAAAAGTACAATAGCCACGTTTAGGATACAACTAGGTACAGTGAGTGTTTGCTAGTATAATGGCTGAGTTTAAAAAAGTTAGAGTGTGCAATGCAGGCAGACGTGCTGCAAATATCGTTCCAATACTGTGAATAGACAAAAGTAAAATAGCCACGTTTAGGATACAACTAGGTACACTGAGTGTTTGCTAGTATAATGGCTGAGTTTAAAAAAGTTAAAGTGTGCAATGCAGGCAGACGTGCTGCAAATAACGTTCCAATACTGTGAATAGACAAAAGTACAATAGCCACGTTTAGGATACAACTAGGTACACTGAGTGTTTGCTACTATAAATGGCTGAGTTTAAAAAAGTTTGAGTGTGCAATGCAGGCAGACGTGCTGCAAATAACGTTCCAATACTGTGAATTGACAAAAGTACAATAGCCACGTTTAGGATACAACTAGGTACAGTGAGTGTTTGCTAGTATAATGGCTGAGTTTAAAAAAGTTTGAGTGTGCAATGCAGGCAGACGTGCTGCAAATAACGTTCCAATACTGTGAATTGACAAAAGTACAATAGCCACGTTTAGGATACAACTAGGTACAGTGAGTGTTTGCTAGTATAATGGCTGAGTTTAAAAAAGTTTGAGTGTGCAATGCAGGCAGACGTGCTGCAAATAACGTTCCAATACTGTGAATTGACAAAAGTACAATAGCCACGTTTAGGATACAACTAGGTACAGTGAGTGTTTGCTAGTATAATGGCTGAGTTTAAAAAAGTTAGAGTGTGCAATGCAGGCAGACGTGCTGCAAATATCGTTCCAATACTGTGAATAGACAAAAGTAAAATAGCCACGTTTAGGATACAACTAGGTACACTGAGTGTTTGCTAGTATAATGGCTGAGTTTAAAAAAGTTAGAGTGTGCAATGCAGGCAGACGTGCTGCAAATAACGTTCCAATACTGTGAATAGACAAAAGTACAATAGCCACGTTTAGGATACAACTAGGTACACTGAGTGTTTGCTACTATAAATGGCTGAGTTTAAAAAAGTTTGAGTGTGCAATGCAGGCAGACGTGCTGCAAATAACGTTCCAATACTGTGAATTGACAAAAGTACAATAGCCACGTTTAGGATACAACTAGGTACACTGAGTGTTTGCTACTATAAATGGCTGAGTTTAAAAAAGTTTGAGTGTGCAATGCAGGCAGACGTGCTGCAAATAACGTTCCAATACTGTGAATTGACAAAAGTACAATAGCCACGTTTAGGATACAACTAGGTACACTGAGTGTTTGCTAGTATAATGGCTGAGTTTAAAAAAGTTAGAGTGTGCAATGCAGGCAGACGTGCTGCAAATATCGTTCCAATACTGTGAATAGACAAAAGTACAATAGCCACGTTTAGGATACAACTAGGTACACTGAGTGTTTGCTACTATAAATGGCTGAGTTTAAAAAAGTTAGAGTGTGCAATGCAGGCAGACGTGCTGCAAATATCGTTCCAATACTGTGAATAGACAAAAGTACAATAGCCACGTTTAGGATACAACTAGGTACACTGAGTGTTTGCTAGTATAATGGCTTAGTAACAATGAGTTGTAGTGTGCAATGCAGGCAGACGTGCTCTGCAAATGTCTTTGCACTAGTGGGACTATAGCAAAGTCCAATAGCCACGTTTAGGATGCCACTAGGTACACTGAGTGTTTGCTAGTAAAATTGCTTAGTTTAAAAAAGTTGGAGTGTGCAATGCAGGCAGATGTGCTCTGCTAATATCTTTGCACTAGTGGGACTATAGCAAAGTCCAATAGCCACGTATAGGATGCCACTAGGTACACTGAGTGTTTGCTAGTATAATGGCTTAGTTAAAATGAGTTTGAGTGTGCAATGCAGGCAGACGCGCTATGCAAATGTCTTTGCACTAGTGGGACTATAGCAAAGTCCAATAGCCACGTATAGGATGCCACTAGGTACACTGAGTGTTTGCTAGTATAATGGCTTGGTTTTAATGAGTTGGAGTGTGCAATGCAGGCAGACGCGCTCTGCAAATGTCTTTGCACTAGTGGGACTATAGCAAAGTCCAATAGCCACGTATAGGATGCCACTAGGTACACTGAGTGTTTGCTAGTATAATGGCTTGGTTAGAATGAGTTGTAGTGTGCAATGCAGGCAGATGTGCTCTGCTAATGTCTTTGCACTAGTGGGACTATAGCAAAGTCCAATAGCCACGTATAGGATGCCACTAGGTACACTGAGTGTTTGCTAGTATAATGGCTGAGTTTAAAAAAGTTAGAGTGTGCAATGCAGGCAGACGTGCTGCAAATACCGTTCCAATACTGTGAATAGACAAAAGTACAATAGCCACGTTTAGGATACAACTAGGTACACTGAGTGTTTGCTACTATAAATGGCTGAGTTTAAAAAAGTTTGAGTGTGCAATGCAGGCAGACGTGCTGCAAATAACGTTCCAATACTGTGAATTGACAAAAGTACAATAGCCACGTTTAGGATACAACTAGGTACACTGAGTGTTTGCTACTATAAATGGCTGAGTTTAAAAAAGTTAGAGTGTGCAATGCAGGCAGACGTGCTGCAAATATCGTTCCAATACTGTGAATAGACAAAAGTACAATAGCCACGTTTAGGATACAACTAGGTACACTGAGTGTTTGCTAGTATAATGGCTTAGTAACAATGAGTTGTAGTGTGCAATGCAGGCAGACGTGCTCTGCAAATGTCTTTGCACTAGTGGGACTATAGCAAAGTCCAATAGCCACGTTTAGGATGCCACTAGGTACACTGAGTGTTTGCTAGTAAAATTGCTTAGTTTAAAAAAGTTGGAGTGTGCAATGCAGGCAGATGTGCTCTGCTAATATCTTTGCACTAGTGGGACTATAGCAAAGTCCAATAGCCACGTATAGGATGCCACTAGGTACACTGAGTGTTTGCTAGTATAATGGCTTAGTTAAAATGAGTTTGAGTGTGCAATGCAGGCAGACGCGCTATGCAAATGTCTTTGCACTAGTGGGACTATAGCAAAGTCCAATAGCCACGTATAGGATGCCACTAGGTACACTGAGTGTTTGCTAGTATAATGGCTTGGTTTTAATGAGTTGGAGTGTGCAATGCAGGCAGACGCGCTCTGCAAATGTCTTTGCACTAGTGGGACTATAGCAAAGTCCAATAGCCACGTATAGGATGCCACTAGGTACACTGAGTGTTTGCTAGTATAATGGCTTGGTTAGAATGAGTTGTAGTGTGCAATGCAGGCAGATGTGCTCTGCTAATGTCTTTGCACTAGTGGGACTATAGCAAAGTCCAATAGCCACGTATAGGATGCCACTAGGTACACTGAGTGTTTGCTAGTATAATGGCTTAGTTAAAATGAGTTTGAGTGTGCAATGCAGGCAGACGCGCTATGCAAATGTCTTTGCACTAGTGGGACTATAGCAAAGTCCAATAGCCACGTATAGGATGCCACTAGGTACACTGAGTGTTTGCTAGTATAATGGCTTGGTTAGAATGAGTTGTAGTGTGCAATGCAGGCAGATGTGCTCTGCTAATGTCTTTGCACTAGTGGGACTATAGCAAAGTCCAATAGCCACGTATAGGATGCCACTAGGTACACTGAGTGTTTGCTAGTATAATGGCTTAGTTAAAATGAGTTTGAGTGTGCAATGCCGGCAGACGCGCTATGCAAATGTCTTTGCACTAGTGGGACTATAGCAAAGTCCAATAGCCACGTATAGGATGCCACTAGGTACACTGAGTGTTTGCTAGTATAATGGCTTGGTTTTAATGAGTTGGAGTGTGCAATGCAGGCAGACGCGCTCTGCAAATGTCTTTGCACTAGTGGGACTATAGCAAAGTCCAATAGCCACGTATAGGATGCCACTAGGTACACTGAGTGTTTGCTAGTATAATGGCTTGGTTAGAATGAGTTGTAGTGTGCAATGCAGGCAGACGCGCTCTGCAAATGTCTTTGCACTAGTGGGACTATAGCAAAGTCCAATAGCCACGTATAGGATGCCACTAGGTACACTGAGTGTTTGCTAGTATAATGGCTTGGTTAGAATGAGTTGTAGTGTGCAATGCAGGCAGACGCGCTCTGCAAATGTCTTTGCACTAGTGGGACTATAGCAAAGTCCAATAGCCACGTATAGGATGCCACTAGGTACACTGAGTGTTTGCTAGTATAATGGCTTAGTTATCAGTTGGAGTGTGCAGAGGACAAGAGGGTACAGTGGCAGGATTGTGGTGCTCTGGGTAGAGGAATGGAAGCCTGCCTTTCTATTCCCTCCTAATGGTGAAATGCAGGTAGGAAATCCCTGACCTGGGCTACACAGACGCTGTTGCTGTTTGCAGGACCTGTCACCTATGGCTCTCTGACCCTGCCGGTTGGAGCCCTTAAAAGGACTGCTATAAAGTGCTCTCCCTAAGCTGTCTAACGCTGTGTATGCAGCGCATACAGCTGTATCGGCTATAGGACTCAGGAAGACGGAGCTGCGACAGTGATGTCTGACACCAAAGACGCAGAAGGCAGATAATGGCGTCCGTGAAGAAAATGTCCGGTTTTATAATGCAGGGACATGTGACATGCAGATCCTATCACACATGCCGTTGCTTCTCTGGCTCAAAGTCCACTTAGCTGTGTGTGTGTCTGGGATTGGCTGACATGCTGGCCCGCCCCACAAGACGCGCGCGCTTAGGGAAGGAAGACAAGAAAAAAAAAAAAAAAAAATGGCGATCGCCATTATAGAAACAGCAGTGATCTGAAGGCGCTGTTCACGCACACTATACACTGAAATGTGATAATAGTTTGATTCACAGAGTGACTTACACTATTACAGCAGAAACCAAGCTATGATTTAGCTGTTTTTTGGCTGCTAGAACCGTTCTCGAACGTTTCTAGAACTACCGAGCTTTTGCAAAAAGCTCGAGTTCTAGTTCGATCTAGAACATGCCCCAAAATCACTCGAGCCGCGAACTGGAGAACCACGAACCACGAACCGCGCTCAACTCTAGTATGTACATTTGTAGGGTGCTTTACACGCTGCGACATCGCTAGCGATTTCCCCCGTCGCTGGTGCGATATGTGGTGATCGCTCATAGCGAATATTATCGTTACGGCAGCGTCACACGCACATACCTGTTCTGCGACGTCGCTGGAGACACTGAACAATCCCTCCTTCAAGGGGGAGGTGCGTTCGGCGTCACAGCAACGTCACAAAACAGCCGTCCAATAGAAGAGGAGGGGAGGAGATGAGTGGCCAGAACATACCACCCACCTCCTTCTTCCTCATTGCCGGTGAACGCAGGTAAGGAGATGTTCGTCGTTCCTGCGGTGTCACACATAGCGATGTGTGCTGCTGCAGGAACGACGAACAACCAGCGGCATGCCCCACCAACGATATTATGAAAAGGAGCGACGTGTCAACAATCAATAATTTTTGACGTTTTTGTGATCATTGATTGTCGGTCCTTGGTGTCACACACTGCGATGTTGCTAACGACACTGGATGTGTGTCTCTAACGACGTGACCCCGACGATATATCGTTAGCGATGTCGCAGCGTGTAAAGCACCCTTATGCTGGGTATACTTCACATTATGTTCACAAATAAGTACAAAGTAACTTGGGATAGGGTGATAAAATCTGCTCCATATTGTTATATATCTGCCCCCATTTTAACAATTCTGTTTCATACCAAGGTTCAGTCTTAATGAAAAATTAAAGAAGTATTCCTATCTCGTTTATTACAATTATTTTATATCCATAGAGTATGCTATAAATGTATAGTAGATGCTATTCCCACCAATGTGGATTTAATCTGTCTTGAGAATGCCCTTTTGTGTCTGCTGACAGTGGAGAGGTGGTGATAATTCCTATGCAAATGAATAGGTGTTCCCACCTCTCCACTGTCAATGTCATACAACAGGGCCCTATTTGCAAGGTAGACAAGATCCCATCTTATATACCGTATATTTATGGCTTATTCTCTGGATTTGCCATATATAGTAAATATGAAATGGGAAAATCCCTTTAAAGGGAACCAGTCCCATGTACATGGATCTGTGGACAACACGGTGTAGAGAAGCTGGGTAGAATGGTTAGGTGGATAGAGATAGATGTATAATATAAATTGTATTTCATTAATGGATATTTCAGGTATTTGACTGTATCTAATCAGTGATTTACTGCAATCTATGCATGAGCATTCATGAACATATAGAATACTGTCAATCACTTTATGTCCTCGGGACTCGTTTGTATACAAAAATCAGGGATTTAATTGAATACAATGTAATGTCTACTGATCCTTCTCCCAGAAAAATGTACAGTATTTCACAAAACCTTTGTAAACATATTGTAATTATTCTGTTTAGAAATTCAACTTGGAAAGAATTCTCTGAGGATCTGAAAAAAAGAGTTGTTGCTATACATAAAGATAGCCTGCGCTATAAGAAGATTCCCAACACTGTGAAACTGAAGCTGCAGCATGGTGGCCAAGACCATATAGCGATTTAACAAGACAGGTTCCACTCAGAACAGGCCTCATCATGGTTGATCAAAGTAGCTGAGTGTATGGGCTCAGTGTCATATCTACAGGTTGTCTTTTCAAAATAGACATATGAGTGCTGCCAGCATTGCTGCAAAGGTTACATGGGTGGGGGGGGGTCCACCGGTCAATGTTCAAACCATATGTTAGACCATCTATAAAATGGGGCTGCATGGCTGTCATACCACAAGGAAGCCTCCTCTAAAAATCATATTCAAGAAAGCCCACTAACAGTTTTCTGAAGACAAGCAGACTAAGGATATGGATTACTGGAATCATGTCCTTTGCTCTGATGAGACCAAGATAAACCTTTTGGGATTAGGTGGTGTAAAGCATGTATGGCAGCAACCAGGTGAGAAGTACAAAGACAAGTGTGTCCTGCCTACAGTCAAGCATAGTGGTGGGAGTGTGATGGTCTGGGCTGCATGTGTGTTGCCAGCTGTGGGCAGCTACAGTTCATTGATGGAACCATGAATTCTAACATGTACAGTGATATATTAAAGCAGAACATGATCCCTACCTTTCCTATTTCAACATGGTAAAAACCCCATATACACCTCCAAAACAGCCACTGACTTGCTAAAGAAATTAAGGGTAAAGGTGCTGGACTCGCAAAGCATGCCTCCCTCCTGACCTCTACCCATCTGTGGGGCATCCTCAATATAAGGTGGAGGAGCGCAAGCTCTCTAACATTCACCAACTCTGTGATGACGTCATGGAGGTGTAGAAGAGGATTCCAGTGTCAAACTGTGAAGTTCTATTAAACTCCATGACCAATAGAATTAAGGCAGTGCTTGAAAATAATGGTCACACAAAATATTGACACTTTGGGCACAATATGTCTTTATTCACTTAGGAGTGTACTCACTTTTGTTGCCAGTGGTTTAGAGATTAATGGCTGTATGTTGAGTGTTTTAGAGGACACATCAAATTTATACTGTTATACAAGCTGTACACTGACCATGTTATATTGTATGAAAGTGTCATATCTTCAGTGTTGTCCTATTAAAAGTTATAATAAAATATTTACAAAAATTTGAGGGCTATATTCACTTTTGTGATATACTGTATAGCAATCTAATTAGTTCCTTCAGCTCTAGAATATCCTGCTTGCAGAACAGATACTATTGTCAACATGACAGGATCTCTTTAAGCCCAGAAACAAATTGATAGAAGTAATTAAAATTTGTGGCACCCTCAACTTAATATTTGTTTTTACATCCTTTTGAATAAATTACTGCAGTCAATTGCTTCCAAAAACCATCAACAAACTTCTTTCCTCTCTCAGTTGGAATTCTGGACCACTCCACTTTTGCAAACTGATCCAGGTCTCTCATATTTGAAGGCTGCTTTATCCCAACAGCAATTTTAAGATCTCTGTAAGGTGTTCCATGGGATTTAAATCCAGACTTTTTGATGGCCAATCCAGAACTCTCTAGACCTTTGTTTCCATCCATTTTTGGGTGCTTCTTGAAGTATAGTTGGGGTCATTGTCCTACTGGAAGACCCATGACCTAGGACACATACCTAGTTTTCTGAAACTAGACACTACATTGTGGCCCAAAATAATTTGATAATCTTCAGATAGTCAAGGCATCCAGGGCCAGAGTCAGCAAAACAAACTGTCTTTTTTGATAGGTTATTTGTAGGCCTCATTCCGTTTTCAGTAAACAGTAAATTTATGTACTTTACCAAAAAGCTCTATCTTGGTCTCATCTGTGCACAAGATGCTTTCCTAGAAGGATTTTGGCTTTCACACATAAATTTTGGCAAACTGCAGTCTTGCTTTCTTATGTCTCAGCAGTGGGGTCCTCTTGAGTTTCCAGCCATAGCATTTCACTTAATTAAAATGTCGATGGATAGTTCATGCTGACACTTCTGCACCATGAGCATGCAGGACAGCTTCAATTTCTTTGGAAATTCATTGTAGCTGCTTATACACAATCCAGACTATGCTGCGTTGTGACCTTTCATCAAGTTTTCTCTGCCAACTACGTCCAGTGAGATTAGCCACAGTGCTATGGATTGCAAACTTCTTGATTATGTTATACACCATGGACATGGAACATCAAGATCTTGAGATGGACTTGTAACCTTGAGATTGTTTGTATTTTTCAACAATTTTTCTCAAGTCCTCAAGCAAGTCTCTTCTCTGTGCTTAGTGTGGCACACACAGACACACAATACACGGACTAAGTCAACTTCTCTCATTTTCATCTATTTTCAGGTGTGATTTTTATTTTGCCCACTCCGGTTGCTTGTCATAGATGAGTTTGAATGAGCATCACATACTTAAAATAAAGTTAATTACCCAAAATTTTGAAAGGTGCCAACAATTTTGTCTGGCCCAATTTTTTGGGTTTTGCGTGAAATTATGTCCAATTTGCCTTTTTTTCCTTTTTTTTGTGTTGCTCCAAAACACAAAATGGAAATAAACATGTGTATA